>NC_031771.1:65136232-65209308 GCF_001522545.3 Parus major
AGGGAAAAACTTGCAATATACCCAAATACATGTCAAAAAGAAAGCAGACTGGATATGTACTGATGATAATAACCTGGTTTCTTTCTTGCTCTGTGCTTCTCATGTATTTTCCCAGGAGCTGGAATGTGCTTGAATTTCCAGGTATCTGAATTGTAGGAAACAGCCAGACTCCACTCATTGACATAATTCTCCTTTTGGTAAAATCACAGAGGAGCAAAAAGAGAGGCAGAAACTCCACATCCCACTGCTGACTCCCCTGTGCCTTTGCCCAAGCTCACACCAGCCAAAGGAATACATGAGTACCAAAAAGCTTCAAATCCTCACTGAAAAGTTGAAGGTATGCTCCCTTGGATTTCTAAAAATGCAGAACACCTCAGTGGCCCCATATGGTCTCAAACTGCAAAGTCAAAAAAGAGAAAAGAGAGGGGAAAAAAAAAAAAGAAGGATACACAAAAGGAAAAATAAAGAGAAATCATTTACTCTCACTGAAAATGCTGGCCATGAACTCTGGATTGCTTCAATATACTGTAGGCATTTTGGCCATTTCACAGCAAGCCTTTATCAGCTTCACTTGACAGACACAAAATGTACATTTTATAGCAATGAACAGCAAATTTCTGCTTTCCAGCTTTATTCTAGAATATGTATTATTGATAATTTAAGCACTATACACCTTGCACTGGGCACTTTCTTGATTGTACACCTAGGCTGGTTCATTACTGACATAAATACTGGCACAGAGAGTGCTGGGATACAATGCAGTGTATACTGAGATGATGTATCTACTCTAAATTTCAATTATATGCATCCCAGTGCATATATAGATACATATATATATATATATATACCTATAATAATGATCTTTTTTTCTTGCCTGTTTTTCATATTGCAGTGACTTGCAACTCAAGCACTTTTCCCTTAGTTCTATACATCTCACTGCACCCTATTTTATCCACTTAAACTGTTAATATTCCTCCCACAGCTGCATTTCCTGACCTGTGGGGGCAGAGGTATCAGTACAGAGTTCAGCACAAAGACATGGTACTGACTGCCATCATATTTGAATTTATTTGCTTTCAAGAGCAGTCGAGTGGTTCTCAAATAGAGTTAATTCTGGTTTATTTTTTCATGGTTGGATAAGATTTGATTTCACATTGATGACTTTTCTCCACCAGAAGCAGCCTAGATCATCTTGGAATTCCTTGTTTTCCTTGACTTTCTTGCACCAAGTTTTATTACACCTGCCTGGCTCTAATTTGGCCCCTTTTTCTACCATCCTGCTGTACTTTTTTGGTTCTCCACTACACTTACACGTGCCCTGCTGCTGGACCTGGAGCTGCTGCATTTGGTGTCTCACCCATCACGGCCTCAGCCTCCTTCTTTCCCAATGCCCAGGAATTTCTGAGGGCTGAACCATCAACCCACTGTCCATCTCTTGCCTCCTGTGCTGTACTGCACCACCAAAACAACCTCACAGTCCCTTAGTAGGTTCTGTCTCCTTTTTATTACTTCTCTTTTCTACTTTTCTGTTATTCTCCTATTGCTGTTTCTCTGTTGTTCTGCAATACCCATCCTTAAGGATATTCCAGTTTGCCTGGATAAGACCTGGGAGCAATCTGATTTAAAATGACCACAGACTTGGAACAGAGACTTTCACAGGTCCTTTCCAACCAAAATTTTCTGTGCTTGTCTCACAACTAAATGGGGAGGAGGATCTGAATTGTTCATTCTGTCTTGATGCTGGGTATTACCCATGAAATCTTTACAGCACCATCAAATCTACCACACTTTGCTCTGTATTTTCTTGACTTCCTTTCTTTAGTATGGAACTCTTGATTCCTTTTTTTTATTTCCTTTGCCACCAACACCCTTTGTTACTTCATGGGTACTGAGATGATGCAATCCTGTGCCCAAATTCCATGTATAGCTCTCTGTCATCGCTATTTGCAGCCATTTCATTTGCTCAGATCTGCTTTTCTCAGCAAATGATTCACAATTCCCATGAACACTCCTGCTTCTAATTACAGATTCGTTAACATTTTCAAGGCTACTCCCAAATACCACAGTTCCAACACTGCAGGGCCTACTCTTTCAATTTTTTATCCCATGCAAGAGAAAATGTGGAGAGCTCGTGAACAATGATCACAACCCATTGAGGGCATGAATCATCAAAACACAAATAATTCCTTACCTTAGTGCCTATATAACTTCTTGAGCTATTTCCTCCCCAAAGTAGGGTTAGAAATCCTTAATTCTGAACTTGCAATTTCTGTTGCCACTATAAACCCAGTGCTTTTATGCTGGTGGGATGCCTGGTGACTCTGGCTACAGCACCTATGGAAATTCATTCCACATTTTGGGCTCACCAGACAGCGATCACTGAGAGCAGCTGGCTTCAGGTAACAGCATTTAAGAGACTGCACCAGTGCAGAAAAACTCTTGCTTCGTGCTGGGGCACACACAGAGATTCTGCAACTGCAGGTTGTTCTCAAGACTGACTTTCCCTTATCTCCTCCAAACATTTATTTCCTACACCTGACCACGTATCCAGCTTTAAAACACTCCATTGTAAAAGAAGAATTTTAAAGATGTAAAAAGTTTGCACAGAGAACATTGGAGAGACAAGACTCCCAAGCATATTTAGTTTTGGAATATTTGGATTAAGGAAAAATCTGGTTTTTGGGGAATGTTTTCCATGAACCAGAGATGTTTTGCACAGGGAGGCTGTGGCTGCTCCATCCCTGAAGGTGTTCAAGGCCAGGTTGGACAGGGCTTGGAACAACCTGGTCTAGTGGAAGTTGTCCCTGTCCATGGCAGGAGGTTGGAACTGAATGGTCTTAAACATCCATTTCAACCCAAGCTATTCTGGAATTCTCTGATAAGGCACCTCTTTTTTATTCTTTGTTTGTTTGGGTTTTTGGAGGTTTTTGTATTTTTTTAATTTGTTTGTCTTCATTAATAGAATTTTTAATGAAGTCCCATAAATAATTCTGCTGAGAAGCACAGCTGGAATGCAGCTTTCCCACAGCACCACAGAGAAAATGAGCAACAGAGGATTAACTGAAAGTCTTGAATCACTTTTCTTTACATAGAGAAATGTGAAGCTCTCCCCTGAAGAAAATTTTTATGTAAACCAGAGTGGATTACCAGCATGGCCCCAGCTGCTCTTGGATTAAAATATGGATCTGCAGTTGCAGAAATTAGAATCACCCAGAACTCTGCTGAAATTGATGTCACGATGCTGTAAGGGACGTATGGAGGATATATGATGATATAAAGGACGCAACCTCAGAACCAGATGGTCTGATCAAAACCCTTGCTATGTCTAAAAAGAGTTTTACTGATTTTTATAGGATTTGAATGATTTCTTATTGTAATAAAAGTTCCTTTTTTTTTTTTTTTGCTGGAGGGAAATATTCTCCATTATTCTGCATGTATAAGTTAAAAGCACATCTTGGTAACTTCCATTAAAAAACCCAAACCTTCAGTTACAACTTTCTGCTGATTTATTTCATTTTAATTTCATACAGATCATTCAGAAATAGACCTGATTTACTGTATCAGATTTTTTTATTCCCCTAACAATACCTTGGGGTATTATTAATACCCCAAAATGATCAAGAAGGCAAACTGTAACAGAGTTGTCTACTTTCATTACCTGACTGCTGAGATGTATTTTAACAAGTAGAGCTCATGTTTCAAGAAATAAGTAAAATATTTCTTTTCAATAATATTTAACAGCAGCAAGGGAAAAATCACCACTCAATATCTTAATTTTCCTTGCATCAACAAGAAAATATGGCACAGAATCAGAGTAACAAAAGCAGAGTTCATCCACCTAGTGAGGCAGTTTAAGAATATTTCTGGAATAGTCAAGTGAAGTTAAATCTTCTCTTCTGAAATTTAACAATGGAAGTGATGGTTTTAAAATATCCCTGAATTGAGTACATTCCTGAAGATACTTCATATTTAAGTAATGTTTTCAACATAAAAATACAGTTTTGCCTCTTTTAAGAAATCTAAATTTTATTTCCAGTTATGGTGAAAACATGGAGAAAACAAAAATGAAGGAAAATATGGATTAAAGAAAAGAGTAAATACACTTAGGGTTTAAAAATAAGACTCAATAGCTGTTTTCACATCATTTTCCTGCATGGGTATTACTACAAAATGTAGGTTTCCTCTGTTGGCTTTTTTAAAACTGTCCTTCTGAAGTGTGTTCCTTGCTTCACATATTCCATTTTTCACTCTTCAGCCTCTCACCCCTTTCTCTCCCCTCTCTCCTCCTTTTCCTGACAGACAGTTATGTGGTTTTGCCCTTGAGCCCAAACCTCCCCAGCAGTGCTGGTCCCCTGCTCCATCTAGTGGGATCACTGCTGCTCCAGCACCTGCAGTGCCCTGGGAAAGGGATGGGGAGCACAGAGAACCTGGATACAGCTCCAGACTGTGGCTCATTACCCAGCTACATTTAACTCTGAAGTCCACAGTTTATTTTACAGCATGTGGAGCACAATCCAAAATTGCTGCTGGTATTACCTGAGCACCGTACCAAGAGCTACAGTTCTCACCACCTATGGATTTGCCAGAGCATCACAACAGGTTGTTTATCTTGCCTGTATCAAACAAAATTAAATGCACCAGCAGATTGATATTAACACCCAAAGAGCCAGCCTTGCCTAAAGATGTACAACTGAAAGCAAAGATAAATTGATGCAAGTCCTTCCAAGCTTTTGCAACTGACTCTGAGCACCAATTTGGTAAATAAAGTATTTAAGCCCTCAGTGCTATGTGGGCTGCTGTAAGATTAATATTTGAAAGTCTTTGGCAGCACAAAAAAGGCCTTTAATTTATTTTCACTCTAGGAATCATAGTCAGCATCAGCACAGGAAACTGGCTCTCTGGTTTTTCTTTTAATATCAGTGTTTTTGTGATACTTCCATCTTTTGCTTTTGTTTATTCACTGTGCACAGGGCTCTGAAGCGCTGACTCGAGGAAGGTCTGTCCTTAGCATACACTAAATAAACTCAGAGCTCACCACTGGGCTCAGATTTATT
This sequence comes from Parus major, assembly GCF_001522545.3. NCBI lineage: Eukaryota > Metazoa > Chordata > Aves > Passeriformes > Paridae > Parus > Parus major. The sequence goes on from NC_031771.1 coordinate 65,141,287, forward strand.
TGCAGTGGGGACAGCTGAGTTAGCATACCCTGATAATTTGGAATTTAACTTGGCTGGGATTCAGGCCCTGCAAAATGAGCTCTCACCTGAGCCCAGCCAGGAGAGGGTCTGCAAATGTGTCTCCCACCAAGTAATGTGACATCCAGACCACATGAACCTCTCAAGAATATGATCCTAATGTCAGGGAAGTTGGGAAGACTTGTGAGGACTGAATACAAACCCTTAGTTTTAGATTTTGCCAGCTTGTGGGACAAGGAGGCTGCTCTCTATGTTGGATGTCAAACACCAAACTCACTCCTGGTGCATGGCACACTCACATACACCCACTGAAATGACACAGAAATCCAGACATTTCTGTGCCAGTCCACAAAACCCTGCGTATCACAACTTTAAGCATATGGAAACTTCAAATCAGACACGCTGTAATGATGAAAACATTCATGGCTGCCTCTTCTTCAGGAGATGGGATAAGTGAACAGCTTCCAGAAATTACTCCTGGAGTCCCAGCAGGACTTTAAAAGTGCTATAGTTTTTATCAGTGCTAATTACATAGGGTTGGAACCACCAAATCCTCACCTGGAACATATAAATGGGTATTTCCAAACTGATGTAGTAGAGTCCATAATGCAGTTTGGGCTCCTCATGCAGTTAATGGACAAGGCCATTCAGGGCAGAGATGGAATTACTGGCTGCCACAAGTGCTCTAAGTGTTTCCAAGTTTGGAACTGAACTTGCTGGTCCCTTGATGTGGGTCCATAGTAACATAGAGTCCTCAGGAAGGGCAAAGGAGCAAAAAAAGGGGCAAAAAAAGCCCCTTTGTTGCAAAACCCAGGCCTTTCTCAGCAGTTAGCCCATTATCAGTTACATCATTTTAAAATATAACAAACATAATTCAACCAACCACCATGCACCACCATGTGAACATGCAGTGGTTACAGAATTTGTTTTTCTCCCCTGATTCAGCTGATTCTTTCCCACAGTCCTCTTTTACTTAGCTGAAGTAACAGGCCTGAGCCATGGTTTTACAAGGCCTCTCTTTTATAAAGCCTTACTTACATGTAACACCTTGGTGTTTGTCCATGAAGGTGTTTGTGTAACACAACTCCTCTGACTCTGAATGCAAAAACAGCAGAATCACAGAATGGTTTGGGTTGGAAAGGACATTAAAACTCATCCATTTTCAATGTGGATGCCTTCCACCAGCCCAGGCTGCCCCAAGCTCCATCCAGCCTGGCACGGAACACTTCCAGGGATGGAGAGAATGGCAACCTGGACTCCTCTCTGCATTGCCTGCTGATCTAAATGGGTTTAAGCAGCTTTGGAAGCTCATGTTTGTACTGAAGACAGTATTTAGGAGTTGAGAGCACGGCAAAGCAGAGAACGCTGCAGCACTCTGTATGGTGCATGTGTACATGTTTATCTAACCACTCCAAGTTACTGTGACTCCAGCACCCTGCATCCCTGACCATAAATACCACTCCACTGGAGAGAAAAGCCTCATGCTCGGGCACAGATCACTGTTAGCAGTGAGCAGAACTGCTCTGCAAGTCCCATCTGCTGGGAGGTCAAGGCTTCATTATCAGAACGAGTAAATGAGAGATTAAAATGGATTCCAGCCAATTCAGCACATCTGCCACGGAGCAACATCAACCACTGGAGCTTTCAGGGAAGATGGGTTATTAAATGGAGCTTCTCCAGAGACAGAAAAGATGTGAAAGGCACAGCAGTGCTGCAGCTGCCTCTTGATGGGACAAATCCACCTGAGCCATCAGGAACAGCCCTGGATGTGTCACAGCACCAAGAGGACCCTGAGGTGACACTGCTCCCGTGGCTCTCATGTCCACAGGTGGAGACATAACTAAAGCAACACAAAACTTCCTGGCACATCCCTGCTCACCTGGAATTAACAACCAAATTTTAAGTTTCTGACAAATTCTTCGATGTGGCTCATGAACAAGTGAGTAACAGAGCGCTGCCTTCAAACTGTACTAAAAAAAACAAACAAAAAAACCCTCAAAAAATCCAGGAATAACACACTCAAAGAGTTAATTTCCAATATGAACCCAAATCACCTTGTAAACACAAACCACCATTGTCCACAAAGTTAAGCACGTGGTTGCTAGTGAGAATCTGATACCAAAAACAGTGATTTAGTGATTTATTATTTTAATTTTATTCAAGATTAAGTACTGAATTGTATTTTTACCAAGGAATTGAGGTTTTTTGTAAGACACCTATTTCATTACCCCTGAGCTATCTACAGAAAGGTGGAAAACATTTTTCATATTTTTCTTTCCAGGGGTTTTGATGCACCAATGAATCAATGCTTCAGATTCTCATTAAATGTATGACTTAAAAGAAACCCTAAAACAGTTTGATTTTTTAAAAAATACAACAACAACAACAACAACAAAACCCTACAGATACTCTGCTTTTTGTCAGAAAGAAATTCTTTTCATTTTTCCACAGTACAGCTTAGTTCTATAATTCTCATGTAGAATCATAAAATATGCTGAGTTGGAAGGGACCCATCAGGATCATCAAGAACAACTCCAGGTCCTACCCAGGAAACCCCAAGAATTCCACCATGTGGCATGTAAAGACAAACATACATTTTTAATAACCAATAATAATGTATTTCTAATTCTAAATCCTAAAGCCTGAGAAAGTATAAGATAAATATTTATAAATTAATTAGTTAAAGGCTAAAAAAGGCTTTTGCTCCCTCTTCTTACTGTCCCATTGTGACTAATTCTTTTTTAACAGGATGAATAATTCAGCAGTGATATAAAATTCTCCTATCTGTAAATAGAACAAGAGGAACAGTGAGATGCAACAGCTCCAGGAATACCTTTTTTTATTTAACTCCAAGGATGACCAGGTTTTCAGGCTCCGGTCCATTCCTGCAGCAGTTGATGCCAAACTCCACTAGGTGTCATCTACCACTGTATTTCTACTGGGAATATGAAAACGCTGGTACTGAAGACATTTCACATTAATATTTCTATATATTAGTCCTTCCTTCTGTTCAGTTCTTGGGATGTATCTATAAATTCCCAATCTATATATTACTTATGAACGTATCTTATTATTACAACCACTGTCACTACTCTTAATTAAGCTTCTTTTCTAAGAAAATACACATTCTTGCAGGCATGGAAAGCTGCCATATCCTCAAGAAAAATGAAATAAAAATCATCAAACTAATTCCAAAGGATAACAAAACCCGTTCCACGCCTTTTTATATGGCATCCCTTATGCCTGAATGCTGCTGTTTCTGGATGAACACAGCACTTCTGAGATACAGCTAGAAACAATCAGTCACAGGAACCAAGAGAATGATGTGAAGTTGTGTCAAGATGGATCTCAGGGAAAGGTTCTTCCCCCAGAGGGTGCTGGCACTGCCCAGGCTCCCCAGGGAATGGGCACCAAGGCTGCCAGAGCTCCAGGAGAGTCTGGACAATGTTCTCAGGGATGCCCAGGGTGGGATTGTTGGGCTGCCTGTGCAGGGCCAGGAGCTGGATTTGATGATCCTGGTGGGTTCCTTCCAGCTCAGGGTAGTCCATGATTCTGTGATTATTTCAGTCTTGTAATAAAAACCTTCAGTGGTTCTGAGAGCTCAGTGAATATTCTGGAAGTACCAACAGCACCATCACACCTGCATTGCTGACAGGGTGACATCCCTTGGATAAGAGCTGGAGAAGCCAGGCTGCACCAAATCCACAACAGTCCTAAACTATTCTAGAGATCTGATTTAAGACTTTACAACCCACTCTGTACAACTCAAAACAATCTCTGATCATTATAGATGCAAATCAAATGTTCAGCTGAGATTCCAAACCAGAAAATTACAAGAGAAATGCTGGTTTCAAACATAGAGTTCATGTAACATAAGTATAAAAAGGCATTGTTATTGCTGTCTGAGACACTGATACTGAAAAGCGATAAAAAGTTCTATCACTCCTGTTCAAGACTGATAAACCCCAAATACAAGGACTGAGAGAAAATTGCTGCCAGTGCATCCAGCAGCACAAGGCTGGCTGTGCAAGGAATGGGACCCAGAAGGACTTACTCTTGTGTTTACAAGAGTAAATAAATCAGAAGGATGTAATATTTTGAACAGTCAATATCTCTAGCAGAGCAGCAAAGACTGAGTTAAGTTAGAAGGTAACTCTGCCCAAGAGCATTAAAATATGTCAATCAATTAATTTCAGTTAATGCAGGAAAGATAACCATTAAAAGGTTAAGGTTTCTGAAATGACTTCTTAGTTGGGAGTATGAACAACTGTTTTTAAGGTGGACACTTCTCTGCTTATCAAACTTATATCACACAATTCCTGTTGGAAGAGGTTATGAAAAAAATTCAATGGCTCTCTGAAGCAACTGAGATAATATTACTTTTTAATTTGCTTTGTAATTTAACCCTGAAAATGAACATACATCACAAATTAAATTTGATTTTACTTTTTAGCTTATTATGCTTCAACATTTTACTGTCTCAAGACATGGCATCTATTCTCTACCTCAAAGAAACAACACACTATGATGTAGTAAACATTTATCTTTGATAAGGAACCAGACAGCACTGGCCAAGTGCTAATATTTTTTTTTTTCCTTTTTACTGCATTACTTACAATATGTTTCCAAGCTCAGACTTATAGCTGCAGTTTTCAAAATGTTGGTTTAAAATACTGTAGAATTATTAATTATTTTATTTTGCACAGAGTTCATGCTACACATTGGACACGGGTGGCAGGGGTTGGAATGAGATGGGCTCTATTCTTCCTGCCCAAACTATTCTATGATTCTTTGATTCCACATTTTTCTGTGGTGGTTCATAAAAGAGCTAGACTGGAAAATTTCTGGGAACTTACAACTTCAGGGTGACTTTTGGGAATCATATTTAGCAAAGTAACTTAAGGTAATTAGTACAAAAACAAACAAAAAAACAAACCAAACCAAACCAAAACAAACAAACAAACAAACAAACAAACAAAAAAAGAAGATAAGCTCTCCCTGTAGATATTTTGTACTTTTTTTGCAACTTCATCCATGTAATCAGTGTTTAGCTTCAAAGAAAATGTTTCCTTTATTATTAACAATGATGTTGCAGCCTGGGTCACTTCCCATGTGGGTCTCTACTGTATCTCTATTCCTACAGTTTCTCTTTACCTTTCCTAACAACAACTTAATTCATTCCAATCCTTATATCAATGACCATAAAATGCTGGCATGTTAGACAAATAATGCAGTGTTACACCATCCATTTGTACTTCAAATTCCATATGCTGATTTTGCAAGTGAGTTTTCGAATGGCTTCTCTCAACAGTCACTGAGTGAAAAGCTTTACACAGCCCATAGATACCTAAGCACCTGGAGCAGCTTAAATTCCCACTATTGTGGGAAGCTTCTCCTCCCTCACCTCCCACTGACATTTGTTTGCAATATTTCCTTACAGTGGTTTATAAAAGATGCAATAGTTGGGCTCTAAACAATAGCACTGTCACCTGTGATTTCAAAAGGAGCAGTCAAGTCAGTCCTAAAAGCCTCATTTTTTCCCACACTATACCTGCACAAACCTCTCAGGATGGAGAACCCCCCTGAAATTAACAGCTGATCTTTTCCCATCCTCCCTTTTCTCACTCAATCAACTCACTATTAGCATTAAACAGAAATTTCCCAACTTAGTAAATACCTTGTCATTTCCCAGTCAAACTCCCAAAAACACAAGTTCCTCCCTCTTCAAGAGACATTTGGAAATTGGATGTGAGAAGAGCCCAGTCTCCAAAGAGACTGAAGAAGCACACAGGGGTCTGTAACCAACTCAAGCAAACTGCTGAAAATTCAAATTATGAGATGCTCCCAGTTACAAACAAAGATTTACTCCACTGGTGGCTTGGTTTTCCATGTCCTGCCCTTAAAGTATGGAAGGATTCACATCATATCCAAGACTGAGACCATGTATTTTTTTAAAAATCCAGAAAAGCCTGTCTACCACTAAATACTATATATTGATTATAAAATAGAAAAGAAAGTGTGACTTTAGAGCTGGTTTTAATAAAGAAATGTTTCCACAAACTCTCATGTCAGGATGATCCTTTTGGGTCCCTTCCAGCTCAGGATATTCTATGTCTCCATGCCAGGCAGATTTTAGGGTATTTTAACAAGAATCACCAGGTACACAAACTCTGTGATGGCTTTTTCTAACATGGAGCAGACAGGATGGAGCTTTATCAGAAGAGAAGATATCAGATCAACATGAGACATTAATCTTGCACGGCCAAGATCTCCTCGTGGTTGAATTTTCAGACACTTTGTACAGTGTCTGCCAGTGTAATGATCACAGTGCAAGAATTCTTTACACTCCCTTCTTCCTCTTTGAACCCAAATCCTTCATGGATAATGCTGAGACTGGACCAGACCTGGAGTAACACATTAAAGAAGTGAGAAAAAACACAACACAAACCATTCTGTGGTTCTAAAATTCTATGATTTCTCATAAATACTTTCCATATCCAATGCCAGGGATGTAAATGCAGAATTTCTGCCCTGCCCTGAAGAGACCACTGTGTCAGCATTGTAAATATTGGCCTGGAAGACCTGCCAGCTTCAGTTGTATAAATAGTTCAAACAGTCATTACTTCAGGGTTTTTGTCTGTGTAATGATAAGGAGGTAATGGGTATTTGGTCCAGGAAATATTAGGAGTTGCACAAAGGGATCACAGCCCGTGGTGTTCCTGCCTGCTCACACAAAAATGCCCCTTTTATCCTTGTACATAAATACACAGCAACTTTTGCAAAGTCTCCAAATGATTTCATTTTCTTAGGAGAAAGAAACTGTAATTGGGTGGGCTGTGCAAGCTCATTCTTCCTCATGCTAGTTAAGCCATGGACATTCATCTTTTCACAAAGAGCCCAAATTGTTCCCGTCTGCACTTGAATGTTTTGTTGTCTCATTTTAACTGACCCATCAGACCATGAATAGCAGCACAAGGCCCTCACATCTATTAACTGGTGTCATTAGGAGTCCTCTCTCATTTATTGTTAAGAGGACTAACACCTCCTAGAGAAGAACTGAAAGTCTCATGAGCAGCCACTCCAAGGCAACGCTGATTAAGTATAATTCCTCATTAAAAGATACCGAGCAGCTGGGCCTGGCTTTTCGAGTATACAGTCATTTCCTATTAAGGTTCAAACGAATAAAGAAAGTTTCCTTTGTGGTTTTCTTTATCCTGCATTATTCTCCTCTCGGAGCAGTCTTCTGGCTCACTGTGAATTATTTCCATGTGACTCTTAAATTTCACCTACATCTCCCAAATAAAAAAATATTATTTCCAATATAACTGCTGCCAGAAAACATTCACCAGCTGAAGGCTGTGAAACTTCAATTAACAGGTGACCTGTAGGCAGCATTGCCTGGCTGTGGGCCATGAACACATAAAGAAACACATTAAAACCATTGCTACATTAAACAGCTTCACAGAGCACCGAGCACCTGAAGACACTTTGTTCTCTTTCTACCATCACAAAGGAGATTGTCCCTTCACCAATCCTGCAGGACACAAAAGGTTCTTAGGGAAAGGCTCTGATTGCAAAACAGTGATGGATGACACAGAAGGACATTAATGATGGGATCCGGTCCCTTTAGTGATCTGTTGCTGCCTGTGTATTTAACAAGGACATTACACAGCCTGCATATCCAGTAATAAGGTCGTCCTACTCACCTGGCCTTATTAATAAAATAATCTCCTGCTGGCCGAATGGAGCTGGTTCAAAGGGTGCAGCAGGAATGTGCAGGAGGGCAGGGAGGTGATGGAGCCTGATGGCTGCAAAGCTGTGCCCAAGCTGTGCTGCCACAGGAGACACGGGAGCAAAGAACAGAGATGTCTGTGGTAGCCTAAAAAGCCTCCTGTAAGATAAATTGCCTACTGCCAGGCGTGCTTTTCAACGTTCTGGCTTAGACTTGCTTCACACTTGCACAGGGGAGCCACACAGGAACTGGAAAATCCTGAAAAGTATTCAAGAAGCTGATTAAACTATACTGTGTGACAATTCTGTTGGACCCAGCAGGGCTGCTGTCTGTTAGCCAGGCAATTTATGGAGCTCTTTCACAGAAACACATCCTACCTCAGCAACTATTGAGGAATTCTGATTCCACAGGTGATAGGATCTGTCTCTAAAGCCTTTCTGAAGTGTATCAAGAACCTGCTTCCTGACTATCTTACTAATTTTTCTAATTTAAAACAAGCAACAAGATAATTTTTGGCAACATTTGGAAAAGGAAGGTTTCCTCTTGACTGCTAATGATGCAAATGATAAAACCAATCTTGGATCTAATTTACCCTCCACACAGAACTCTTTCACAGAAATTGCATTCACTCAGCTGACAACACAATTTATTCCCAGATAATAAATAAAAGCCTTTGTATGATATAATCAATGAAACAAACAAGTTGCAGCACTTCTGTATCTCTCTTCATCCACAGCTCTGTTTTAACAGCTTTCCAAATAAGTCTGCCAGACTCTTCTGTGCTAAGGGTTTTTTTTGTTTCAATAAGCATTTGATGGAGTATGGACACAGAGAAATCCTGTATATCAAGGAGATTTCTCTTCTGTCTGGTCTTCTCAAATTTCTTACGCCTTCACTGCCCTGCAAACTTCCCATGAATTGGTGGGTAGCTGGGTCAGCAGGTCAGCTACCTCCCTTCAGCATCCAGAAACTACACCCTGCAATATCACTGAATAAAGGAACATGAGGAGTCAGCTTTCCCAGGGCTTCCTTCTGCAGGAAGAGTAGAAATAGGAAAGATCTCAAAAATACCAGGTTTATGTGGTTGACACCTTGTTTTTATAATGTGCACCTTCAGTTGCATTCATGATGCCTTATCAGAGCTATTTAAGGTAATAACTAAAAAGAACCATCCCAAATGTGAATGTCCCTTCCTGTGACCAGGTCATTATCATAGGAAATTGTCTAAATTTATCTGATTGAGGCCAGCAGGTGTAGAATCATAAATCAATAAGGTCAGAAAATACCTCTAAGATCAATTAATCCAGCCATTAAACCAACACCACCATGTTCACCACTAAACCAACTTCCCAAGTGCCACATCCACTTCTTGAACACTTCCAGGGATGGTGATTCCACCACTACCCTGGGCAGCCTATTCCAATGCCTGAGCACCCTTTCCATTAATAATTTTTTCTTAATTTCCAATCTAAACCTTCCCTGCTGCGACTTGAGGCCATTCCCTTTGGTCCTGGCACTACATGCCATGCAGAGCAGAAAATTTCACATCCTACAACGGGAGAAAAAAACACCAAAAACATAAGTATATTAATTTTAAAATACTTTTTCAGATTAATTGGCTTAAAATGCTGTGATATAGAAAAATATATTGTTATACCTGCAGAAATCAATAACTAGGTACAATTTACTGATCTTATGCCCAGTCATCACAGCTGCTCTGAACATGTTTTCAGCCTGACTCATAGTGCACAACTGCACCTAAGGACTCCTTTATGCCCAAAGTTACATCCTGCTCCTATTAACATCAACAAAATTTGGAAAATCCACCATAATTTGACACCAAAAATGTAACACCCAAGGATATTGAAAACAGTAACTCTGCAACAAATACCTTGGGTTTATTTTAATGACTGCTGGTAAATTAGCTCTGGGGCGAGGCAGGTTAACATTGACAAACACACATCAGCAAATATCCACACACAGGGGAAAACCAAAAAGGGCTCTGCTGAATAGCTCTAAGTAGATTTGATAACCCAAGTGCTTTCCCTGAGTCATTTTGTAACATTCAGTTGGAACATTCTGGATGCTTGCTTTGATGGATTGACTCAAAAGTAAAAGCCTGCATATGGACAGACTCATCCCAGATGGGAGATCCCATCTGGGACATCCCAGGTGTCTTGCAGACTTTTAGATGAACTGCAAATATTGTGTCCTTCTGACCCAGTTTCATCTGAAGTTTTACCCTTCTCTACAGGAGGAAAAGACTCTGACTCTACCTGTGATGGTGGATCGAGATTTATTTCCATGATTCAATACTTGGGCATTGAAGCTGAAAAAATTCAGAACACCAATAAACTCCTAAGTGAGAATAATAAACCCAGAGGAAAATTGATCAAGGCTCAGTGAAATCTTCGGATCAAAGCTGCAGGGGAAAGGTACGGATGTGCTGGATGTACTGGATTTTGGGCAGTCCCAAAATCCAGCCTCATCCTGGTCTGCATCCAAAGCAGTGCAGGCAGCAGGGGAGGGGGATTCTGCCCCTCTGCCCCATTCAGATGAGTCCCCACCTGCAGAGCTGCCCCAGCCCTGGGGCCAACAGCAGGAGGATGTGGAGCTGCTGGAGAGAGTCCACAGGAGGCCATGGAGATGCTCCAAGGGCTGGAGCCAGGCTGGGAGAGCTGGGGGTGTTCATCTGGAGATGGATCCAGAGAGGCCTCAGAGCCCCTTCCAGACCCTAAAGGGAGTCCAGGAGAGCTGGAGAGGGACTGGGGACAAGGGATGGAGGGACAGGACACAGGGAATGTCTTTCCACTGCCAGAGGGCAGGGATAAGTGGGATACTGGGGAGAAATCGTTCCCTGTGAGGGTGGGCAGGCCCTGGCACAGGGTGCTCAGAGAAGCTGTGGCTGCCCCTGGATCCCTGGAAGTGTCCAAGGCCAGGCTGGACGGGGCTTGGAGCACCCTGGGATAGTGGAAGGTGTCCCTGCAATGGGCAGGGGATGGAAGAAAATGTTCTTTAAGTTCTTTTCCAACTCAAACCATTCTGTGATTCCATGATTCTACATCAACTAATCTCATCTGGTTAACAAACAAGGCCAGTCTAAAGCAGAGAACAGGCAGGGGAACAGACAAGACCCTCAGCCAGCACCTCAGTTTGTCACACTTTAAGTAACTGAACACATGGGATGACTTTCTTAAAAGGTTCTTGTCTCTTTTCCAGTTAAGAGAACTGAGACTATGACAGGTTTTTTTGGGGGGGGAGATGAAGTTGTGTGAGATTCATTATTCATCACCTTCCAAAGCAGCACAGATTAATCACCAGACATAATGCAAGTGGAAATTTATGTCATATGTTATGCCAAAGGTCAGATTACACATAATCAGAATGGCCCTTTTGACTTTAAAATCCATAATAGTTACAGATTAGGAGCAGGTCCCTTGAAGGCAGCGCAGTTACATGGATGGGAAACTGATGTGAAATGAAAGTCATTCATGACAACTGGGTTATATTTCTTTTTAATAATGGGTGTCAATAAAGAAAGCTCAGTTCATTTTTAAATGACTGAACTTTTGAAGCGATCTGCTAATGGCTCTTGTGACATTGACAAAACCTGAACAACATTTATCAGGTACATAAAGCAGAGAACATGGTCTGTACCTTGCACCAGAGGAATTTTCTCTAAGCTATCCCATGCTTGCTGGCATCTTTAAGAAAAAATGGCTTTTTTACATAATAAATATTACTACTGTCTCAAGAGACAAATGATATGAAATTCTTCCACTTCCCAACAAACCAGTATTTTTTATCTGCATAGAAAATTGTGTTTTGAGTTCTGTCTGGAAAAAAATGCACTTTAATAAACATAATAACTCAGAAGAATGTCTTAGGAAAAAGCTGAATAACATCAGATTCACATGATTTTAAATAAAGATTGTCTGACAGTGTTTTAATTTTTACCCTGTTCAATCTTTTCACTGGGATTTGTATGCAACTAAATAAGCAGAAATGAGGTTTAACTGTGAACAGGACTAGAGTTTAATGACAAAAGAGATATATCACAATAGAATCAACATATTTTTCTTAAAATGTGTACTATAAACCTTTCATATTTTGGCATCTTCAAGATTCTCATTTCAATATGACCAAGGGTTTTCCTGTGGCTACCCCATCCCTGGAATGTCCAAGGCCAGGTTGGACAGGGCTTGGAGCAACCTGGGCTAGTGGAAATTGGCAGGGGTAGAACAGGATGGACTTTAAGGCCCCTTCCAGTCCAAACCATGATTCTGTGATCATTTTCCCCATTCATAACAATAAAACAGTCTCTCTGTCCCTATTATTTATTTTTTTTAATGGCAGTTTTCCACTGACAGAATAGAACTATGTACTTTCATCATATACTGACATTTTTATTAATATACTGACACAACAGAAACAAAATAATAAAACACCAGAGAAATTATTATTTAGCATGGCTGGGATGAGTGGTAATGCACAGTGGGTAACAGAAGCCAGATGTTACAGCTAAAATTTTATCTGAAGTATTGCTAATATAATTTTATTTCTCTGTAATTTACTTACCTGAGGACTAGCAAGAATTTATTTTAAAAACTACTTGGACTCTCAGAAGAACTTCTAAACTTAAAATTGAACTGGACCAGTCGTCAGCCTGCAGGGATTATAAAATACTTGAAGGAAACCCACCCAATAGTTCAGTTATTGCCTAAATTCTTAGCACAAAAGTTGCAAGTAAACCTCAGAGTAGGAAGAGAACACAACACCTTCCAACCATCATCACTGTCCTGGCTCCACCAAACCAAAAGGATTACAGGGAATGAGGCAGGTCCAAAATGTTTAACTTGTTAAATTAAAATAAATAATAAAAATAAATATAAATAATATTTTAAAAAATTAAAAATAAATAAAAATAAATTAAAAATCGTTAATCTTTCTAACAAGGAAAAACTTCTTACTGCCCCCCAAATCTGCTGACTTGAACATCCTTAAGCAGGTGAACTTTATCTCAGTAAAAAATCATCTTGTCTATGATCCATCTCCAGGTGAGATTCCTCAATAATTCATAGCAAGGCAAAAAGAGTCTAAGAAATAATGAAACCAAAGTAGGAAGAAGAATAAAGTCTTAGTGATCACGAAAAGCCCTGGATTATGAGATAAATATTGTATAAACACACTCCAAATCTTAGTTATATCCAAAGGTTGCAGTTTCATGATAAATGTCCTCTGGAAATAAAAAGTCTTCTTACTTTTTCATCATAATCACTGCTAAGAAAATGTGTAAGTAAAGTACTTTAGAGTTTTATTCAAATTTTGTTTAAATTTATTCAGATTTAGGTTCTGTTTCTCTTCCATTTACTATCAAAATTTTCTTAATCAATTGTACAAGATTTGTTGTGTGTTTTTCTCTCCACAGTTACCACGTTAGAGATTTTAAGATTCACCTACTGCACACAGACACATCACTGGGCAAGGGTAGATGAGCAAGATATAATTAAGCTTTTTAAAGGCTTTTAAGGCTTGAACAGTACCAGCACATCAGTAGAATTTTATGATTGATTCATTAAGAGAAGCCCTTCAAGAAACTATCTGGTAACAAGGAAAAATTCCCTCATAGATCTGAATCCTGTTAAAAGATCAAAGTCAGTCAATTTTGCCAATGAGGGGAAGTTATGAGCAGAATCCCACAGGGATCTGCTTTGGTTCTTTGCTCATCTTTATGTCTCTAATTAATCTAGATCTGGTGAAGGAGTGAAATCTGCTTATATACCACAACATTCAGCACAGTTAAAACTAAATGGGGATTAAAGCATTGCATCACCCCAACAACAGATATACAACAATGTTTCCTATTTTAGAAATTCGCTCAGGAAGCAAATCTTGTGCTAGCATGAGTTATTCTGTAAAAGAGCATTTATAAATGAACAGAAGGAATTCTTTTAAAGGCTTAGAGAACAACACAGTGACCATTACCCATTAAGGTGTGGGGGGCACCTGTGCCTGCAGTGCCACAGCTGAGCCAAAGAACAGAAAACAGTGAGAGTAGTAGAGACAAGAGTACATAAAGGTATGAAAATTCTTCCATTCAAAATGACCTTTGTGGAAAAAGGAGGGGAGGAAAAAAAAAAAAAAAAAAGGCAGACTCATGCATTTATAAACTTAATGGAAAAGGTGAATAGAAGGTAATTATTCATTGCTCTCATTATACAAGGCCTTGGGGAGAACTGCACTGAGTGATTAGACAGAGGAAAATAAATACTTTCTAATGCACAAACATTTGTCATAGATATCTTGAAGCCATATATTAAAGAACTCCAAAAGCAGTTAAACAAATTCGAGAATTATTACACAAGAATGTCACAGATGCAACTTTTTATCTCAGAAATGCCTTGAATCTAAAAGAGAAGGATAACTCAGCACTTATTGATGACTTCAGGAGCTGTTACCAGCTACTCTCAGAACCAGTTTAGAGATCTTTGACCTCTCTACCTCTGCAGATACAAATCCGTCCTTCATTTGTGGTGAACATCCTCACTTCTCTCCCACATTTCCCAACATCTCCAGCTGCCCTCCAAAGTTCACCCATCACTCCATGCTGTTCCCAAAGCACAGAATCATGGACTCACAGAACAGTTTTGGTTGGAAGGGACATTGAAGACCATCTAATTCCAACTCCCTGTCCTGGGAAGGGACACTTTCCACTAAGGCAGGTTGCTCTGTGCCATCCATAAGATCTCTTCCCATCCAGCTCCCAGTCTGCAGTGGGGTCCATCCAAACCCAACCTCCTCACAAAACCCTGAGCTCTTCCCATACTCCTGCCTCACATCCCTTAACCCAGAGAGACTATTCTGGCCATCACAGCTGCTTCTGTTCTGTTTGATGAGACTCCAAATTGTGCACTGACAGCCACCAGTGTTGGCTCCTCTCTGATGCTGAGTTCTCCTACAAGTTTCACCGTCCCTGGAGAAGCAAAGCCTTTTCTGCTTTACAAAGATCAAACCCAGCAAAACCCCTCGGACAGAAAGCTGTTCTCACAAATTGACATGATTCTGGAGGCCAAAGGAGGACACAAAGGAGAACACCAGGCAGAATGGGTCACAGTGAATGATTTTCAGAACATTTTCTTCTCTTCTCAGTTCTCTGTTGGTTTTTTTTTTTGGGGGGAACATCCTGCATCACTTACTAACACAAAGTGCTCTTCTGAAGTGTGAATGCTTAGTATATTTAACAATCAGGCAATTCATTCAAATGTCTAGAAATGGATATAATAGCAAATTATTTCCTTTCTGTCAGTTTAAAAAATAAAAAATACACTGAGATTCAAACTGAGACTCAGTAGTTTCTGTACTGTTCTTCCTTATCTTAGAGTGGCTTAAATAAAACTCTTGAGAACTCTACAACAAGCCTATCAATGGGTTAGACTTGTTAAAAAGGCTTCTTTTCCAGGAGGCATCAATAATTGCTGGGAGAACAACCAGAAGTCTCATCCAAACGGAGTAGGAAGACTCCTACTGACTTCATCATACCTGGATCAAGCCCAAGGATTGTATTATAGCTTAATTTATTTTTATACTGGCACTGCTATGAATTCCAACAAAAATAAAGATCTAAAATGTTAAAGGGGGAAGAACAGGTTACACTGCTAAATCTAAGGAAATTTTGAAATGGATGCACTTCCTACACTCAGAGCATCAATCCTGCTCTTCTATTCCTGTCTACAACAACATAAAAGTCCCACTAGGTATAAAAATCTCCTCCTAATGCTGTCTCCTTTCCAATACATACAAGACAAAATGCACTCCCTAAACATATTTCCCTTCACAGACTGGTATTTAAGTAACAATTTCATCTCCTCTACTGCTTTTTGTTTAAGTCCTGCATCCCCTTTCTCCAGTCCTGAACATTTAAAGAGCTTTATACCTGTTTGATTAAATTTGTGAGGCTGTTTACTTCTTGCAATGATTTGAGAAATAATCAATCAGTGAATCTCTCAGCTCCTCAGCACAATATACTTGGGAACACACACTCTTCTCTTTTAGGGATAAATCAGTTTTTTTAACTCCCATTGCTGAAGGCAGACTCAGAGGCATCCAAATCACCAGGACTGGAATTCCTTCAGGAATTTTCTTAGAGCAGGTAAGAGAAAAGTTTTGATATCTTTAGTTTAATGTGGAAGCCTTTATGTACAAAAAGAAACTATCACCAAATTAAAAAAAAAAAAAAAAATCAAAAAAAAATTCCAAAATTATGTTCCTCAAGTAATTATTGTTGACTTTGTATTTTGACTTTCAAAACATGGCAGGGAAGAACTGGTGAGCACATTTCATGAAAATTATCAAAATTTTATGGTTGAAAACATAGGATTTTTTTCATCAGAGAAGAAAAAGCAGTAAAATCTCATTCCCTCACAAAAGTTGGGTCAGCCAGGATAATTAAGCTTGAATGTGAACATTGGATTGGTTTTTTTTTCTCAAAACTGTTAGAACTGAGTTGCTGCTGTTGGTTTGGAATCCAGTGCTGTACACCATGAATTTTAGAGTGGAATGTTGTCAGGGAGATGAAAGACTGCAGAAATAAAAGATTACTGGCAACAGGGGGTGAACTCATCCATATTTGCACTTCTCAAGGACCTGAGCATCGGCCACATGGCCCTGCAGCATCATTGTATGGTCTTAAATGCAAGCACCATTGTTCATTTTTTTCCCCTTGCTTGGTGAAAAATGGTGGCAATTATATAAAACTGCAGAGCTACCAAGAATTTAATTTTGTGCTTTAACAATACAGAAATTAGGCACCAGCACAGCTTCTCTAAATGAGATTTGCTTCATTTCCCTGTCTCCTAGACAGAACTCTCCCTCCTTCCAGAATAAAATACACCAGAAATTATAACAGCCTAAGGGAATCCCCTTGACCATGGATCCCCTCCAGAATATGGAAACAGAACTGTTGGGAGGCTCCAGATTGCAGCCTGAAGGAAACTCAAGACCCATAGCTATCCTCAAACATTTATTCTTTCCCTTCCCCCAAATTTAAACAGAACCATTTTTTCACCTTACCCTAGGTCTGCTAATTCCTTCTAGGCTTAAGATTAAGTTTGTTCAGAAGGCTTAAGATTAAGTTTGTTCAGATATAGGTTAAACATTTTTCAGCTGCTGAGTTAATGCACGACTGCAGATCCCAGCAGGATCCGTGTCCTGGCTGGGAAATGCAGCAAACTGAGCCCTGAAAGACTCAGTGGGAAACAGCACCCTGAGAGCAACTCAGAGCTTGATCAGCAATGTCAGCGTGCCAAATTATGCTCTGCTTAATTGTTAGACACAGAAGGAGAAATTTTTCAGTGGAACAAGATTTGTAAATAAGGATTTAAGCATTAGAAATGGGCTGGGTTTGGAGGGGGACTATTATTTTGGTTTCTAACTTGGCCAAAGCTATTACATACTAAGTATGATAAATGCACTGAAAAGTTACTGATTGTATTACTGAGCAAATCAAAAAAAAGGGGAGCATACTTTAATGTCAATATTGCACTGGATTTTAATTTCTGGTGTCACAATAAAATCAGCTGAAATGTCTATCCTTCCTCCAATAATTTATCTGCCGGGGTTGTTTTTTTTTTTTTGCAATGAGCATTAATGCCCCTTGCTGATCTAATGTCAGTGATATCAGTATTTACTGCAGGTTTTGATTAGCTCTGCTATTATAATTCACGGAAAACAAGGCACAGCACAAATAAGGAATGCTGTAAATCTTCAGAGAAAGCAGAAGCAATCAGGCTCCTCTCAAGGCTTGCAGTTTAGGCCCGGTTCTAATAATACACTTTATTGGGTACTTGGACTAAGCCCACCTACGCATTTTGGGTGGGTGCAGAAATTTTGTGCTTTATCAAATTAAAGCCAAACTTACAGGTGTGTGAACCAAAGAAAAAGTGGGAATTTTTTGTGATGGTGTGGATATTTCAGATGTCCCATCCCTGGAAGTGTCCAAGGCCAGGTTGGATAGAGCTCTGGCCCAGTGGAAGATGTCTCAGCCCATGGCACAGGGTAGGACTGGGGATGAGCTTTAAATGTCCCTTCCAACCCAAACCACCCTGTGATTCTGTGATTGCATATCCAAGTATCTCCCTTTAAGTTATTTGGAGCAGTCTGGGACTGTGATATCTCTTGGAGACTGTTCACATTGTTCCAGTGGCCGAAGGACAGCCACTCCTCAAGAGAAGCCTCAATAAGAGAGTGCAGTACCAGTGTAAACTGATCAATCTGTCACATCTAACCAAGAAAGAAACCCAAACCTTTCGGGTTTTGGCAGAGCACCAAACTCTGTAACACAAAAATAAAACAAAACACAACAACATAAAAATAAGAACACATACTTCAGCTTCAAGAAGAAGAAAAGCTTCACTTTTAAACAGAGTTAGTTTGTGATGTGTTTAATACTTTTTTGAAGATGGGTTATCTATTCTTTGTCCCAAGCTGTGTCAAGGTGAGCACTGGAAACAGTCTTAAAAGCAGCACCACTGCTTCTCCAGCCTCAGGGAGGTTCACAAGGTTTTTCAGACACTTGTGCCTGCTTCAGATGCCAAACCCATTTTGTTTTTCCATCAGTGAGTTTGGCATGATGTTTTAATTATTCCTTAGGGGGCAGGCATAAAAATACAGGGATGCCTAACGTAGTGACAGAATTATGATGGGAGTTACGCAAAATTTATTCCCCTTTTAAAATACACGGTTGCAAATTATCAAGGAATTTTACAGCTGATTTAATTTCATGTATTTATTCATTAATTTATTTAGTTATTTATGGGCAGGAAAGAGGGGTGACTGCTAGAGTTATAAACATATAAACCCTAAAATTATTCTGGCATTTTTGCCTTGTACATATCGGACATAAAGTTCCACAGAAGTTTGAAGGAAGATTACTCACAACACAAGGCTCTTCCCACTTCTAACATGGCAATATTTGGTACACTGAGTTCTGTTAAATGTAACTTAGAGTAAGAATTCACTTAAACCAAACTCTTAATATAAAGAACTTGGTTCATGAGGAAGCTGACATAAATTGTAGGGATGAAAAAGATCAGAAGCCAATATGTGAGCCTGATTAAATATTCCACAGAAGTCAGTTTTATATCATAATGGAGAATCTGCAAGCAAATTTCCATTCCAAATGTCATTTAACTATAAATATTAATGCATAAATATTAACTACAGCTATTTCATACAGCTACATTAATAGAACTTGCATATTCACAATGTAAATAAAACAGTTTACTATTTTTAATTTTATTACTTGTAAAACAAGATTTTTGGGCACATTTTATGTAACTAAATTATATAATTAACAAAATAAAAATTATGGCTCTGTGTGCACAGCATGGAAGATGAGAGCCATCACCCCAGGTGTACTTACACTTTGCAGGAAGAATTGTGACCATATTAAAGATAACAGTAAAAAGTAAATTTCAATGAGCAATATTATATTGCTTTCCACGTATACAATTAAGAATTCTCTGGAGATAACTATAATACTCTAACACAAGTTATTACTGTAATCATAATACTGGTTGAAAGCCATTCAAGAAGAACCCTGAAACCTTCCAAGCTCTGCCAAGTGATGCCTGCTTGAAGGTGGAATATACTACCACGATAAAAGGCAGAAGATCTTTAGTTGGCAGATTTTAAAACATCACAGTAGGAGAATATAGGAGAAAAATCCTGATTTTCTAGGAAAACTGAATGAATGACCTAAAATGTGGGGGTTTTTTCACTCATCTTGCAAAACATTGTCAGGAATTGAAGCAGGGGCTGGAACTGGGTGGTCTTTAAGGTTCTTTCCACCCCAAACCAGGCTGTGATTCTATTGCCCAAACTGGCAATGTTCCACTTAAGTAAGGGTGAATGAAAATGAAGAGTTGTCATGTAAATTTGGGGTGTAAATTTGGATTCCCAAAAAAAAGAGAGAATAAAATCAGGACCTGAAGGCAGAGAATGGGAAGGAGCACAAAATTTATTTTACTCAATCTCAGCCACCCTAAAGTTGTGCCTATAAACTACATCAGACAGGAGAGAAATGCATGTTCAGAGCCTGATTCCTCCCACACTGACACAGTACCTAAGGCAGTCTATGAAATTATTTTGCTGGCAACATGGAGAACACTGAAATGCTTAACTTTAATTGTCTAAAGAGCAGGAGAAGTGCAGCAAGGTTTGACTTTGTACCTGCAAGAGCCCTTCAGCGTGGCTGAATAAGCACTGGGGGGAAATGAAATAAAATGGGCTCCAAGAGAGATTTCTATGACTTTTCTTCATGCATATAAAGAGTAATACACATAAATTTCACCACTACCTCACTCCTGAAGTAGCACAATTACAAGCTGCTCTTTTTTGGGGGTGAAACCCCTGAGTTTGCCCCAAACATTCATGGTTGGCACTCTTCTGGTGCAAAACTCAAAACAAGCATAGGGAAAGATTGTGGCAGGTTTTCCTGATGGAATGTGGCATGAACTGAACTTCACTGTCCTGCTCTGAGAGCTGGTCTAAGCACTGTGGTAACTGAATTATGAAAAATATATGAGATGGTCACTTGGAATTCATTTGCTGCCCACAGAAGTGTGGATGTCCCCATTCCTGGGAGTTTTAAAGGCCAGGTTGGATGGAGCTCAGAGGAACCTGGGATAATGGAAGATGTCCCTGCCCATGGCAGAGGTGGAACCAGAAGATCTTTAAGGTCCCTTCCAACCCCAACCCATCACCCATTCTGGGATTCTGTGATACTTTTAAACTGTCCATGGAGACCAAAGCCTGGGTGAAGCACACTCTGATAAAAAAGTATAAATGTATTAATGTTTAAATTGTATTAATTTTCATAATCTAAGAATATACAGAGAACTTTTCCAGATTATTGTGGGGCACTTGTATCAAATATAATCTAATATTTTCCTGTCATATATTAAATTTTACTTTCTTAATTGAAAGTAGAAAAAAAAATATTGTATTACATAAGCAAGTTATGCATCATAAATTATCTGCAAACCAGCATTTCTTGGCTCTCCCTAAATATAGAGTCTATTTCTCCTGAAAAGCTAATGAAATATCAGAGTGAATTCTGTGCTGGTGGCCCCAGCATTGACATCTGCTCATATCTCTATTCCCAAACCTCTGAGATGACACAGCCAGTTGCACCATTTTCCCCTCCAAATCCTCTATAAATATATAAAATATAAAATGAAAAAAATAAAATATAATATACAAACTGATTTTTCTGTAGTATCTATTAATTTTTTTTTTTTTTCTGGAAATATCTGCCAGTTTCATGAACCAGAGCATGTTCTGTGAAGAGCAGAGACTCCCTGGATCTGTGATTCAGGTGAGTATTTCCATATGCTCTGTGTCTGTCACAGCTTTGCAAAGCTGGGGGTTCTAATAAGGAATTTCCCAGTGTCTACACAGGCAACCCCTTTCAAGCTGCACAAAGCCTAAAGTCACAGTCTTGGCCATTTTATAATTCAAATAATCCCACTGCAGAAATGCCTGTGAAATAAATAACAACATTTGATTAAGAAGTCAAAAAAATGCAGCGGCGGCAAATTGCATCCAATATTCTGTTTAGGAAAGTACATAAATGAAGTTTTTGCCTTAGGGCAGGAAATGTAATTTTCTTTCAGTATAGAGCATTTAGCATCACAGGGTCCAAATCTAGCTGATAAACATGTCTAGCCAAATAGAATTCTTTTTCAATAAATCTGAGCACTTTTAATCAACGTGCTTATCACAACCAAATATATATTTACTAATTAAAATCTAAAACACAGGGCTTTTAAGATTATGGGAACTGAACCAGAAGGTTTGTATTTATTGAATATGAGTCCTGTGCTGTTTGCAGCCTGAGGTTTGTGGCTGTGAACCCTTCTCCACACTTTTCCATCCCTGTGTGAGTCTGAACATGATCCTACTCAAGAGAGACCACAAAACCCCCTCTCAGCTTCATTACAACTTCACAGAAGGGTGATATCTGAAAATATCTAATTCTGAAAATTTGCTTTCAGGAAAGTTCAGGGGACAAATCCTAATTGTCACAAAAAGTCTGCAATGTCAGCCTGGGGAACCCAACCACAAGTCCCACAAGAGACAACCTCAGTGGTTCTGCTGTCCAAGGGAGGCTTCTGATTCCTTCAGTCTAGGCCAGGCTTAAGAGCAGACAAACCCACAAAAAACGGAGTTTACAAAAGCTGAGACAGCAAAAATCTTCCAAATTCAATTTAGTGGAAAATTGTTCCATTTGGGGATGGAATCTTCTCTTCCCAAGGATGCCAGTGCCAACTGAAATGTTGCAATTTAGGTTTCTTTACGAGAATCAAATCTCACCTCACTGCATTTTTTCAGCAATTTTATTTTCCTCTCACACTTTGTAACTGGAGACATTAAATAAAATTGTTAGATATTTAAAAAAAAACACTGAAAGAATTAAAAAGAAAAAAAAAAAAAGATACCACTAGGGTATCTTTGGTGTTTCTTCCCCTCTCTTTCCAATTTTACAGCACAGTCAGAATTCATGTTCATAACTCTGAATGGCTCTGGCAAGTGCTGATTTTACCTGATGATTTTATTTTGAGAGCAAAAGGGGATTTTTAAATTAATTATTTTTTTTATTATTATTTTTTTATTTTTATTTTTCTTGGATAACTTCAGATGGTCCCAAGCTTGTTGAGCACATCTGGAATCAGTCTCAAATGACCTTAAGTTCTGCTGATGTTTTTTCCTGTTGAAGGCTTGTTACTCAAGCCATTCAGTTATACAAAGAAAAATACTAAATTCAGTGGACAATGATGTACAGCCAGAGTAGCAAGCATTAGACCAGCAAATTATATTACAATAAAACAACTGACAGGTGAACCTTGATTAAAATTTGTAATAGAACCTCACACTAGCTAAGCAATTTGAAACTGTTTTATCTTTTAATTTCTACTTAATCTGCTAAATCCTGACATTTTCCAACATTTTATCTGCTCCTCCAGAACTGGATGATCAGATTTAAGATAACAAATCCTATGAATGGTGCATAACACACTCAAAACTACAGAGAAGAGACCTGAGCAACTCTGCTGCAGTGGGATTCTCCAGGCTCCATGGGATTTTCCCTTCACCATTCCCTCCTTTTACCCAGATACAATTAAATACTGCATATCCCAAGTAGAAGACACAACAAATAAGAAAAGGATCGTCTTTTGAGAATCATATTTATTAGCCAGGGTAAAAAGTCATCTTATGCAGGGTTGATTCACAAATACACATGGAGAAGGATCTACAGACAAGCAGGGCAGTCTTTCTAAATATTTCCTTAATTATGAAAACACAGAGAAATACAGAGACAGAGAGAGAGGTGTGAGTGTATCACACACAACCACTCCAAGGTCGTGATAGCACCAGCTGCTTTGCCTGCTGAAGCATTAAGGCAGTTGGTGGATATGAACAGTCCTCTCAAACAAATCCCATTACTCAATTTAAAAGCTTAAAACCAGGTACACATTTAATATCATTATGGCAGGAAACTGGAAATGCTCCTGGCACAACACATGTTTGCACAGTTTACATTGTTCACCAAACAAGGATACACAGCCATGCCCCTCCAGCTCTATACATATTTATTTTTAAACAATTATCTAAATTTGACACTAAACTTTTCACTGACCATGCAATTCAAACCTAACCCAAACTACCATGCAGTTCAAACCTAACCCAAATTCTTCTGCTTTGTTTAAAGTGTCCTCCCTCTGCTTTTGATTCATTCCTTCACACCTTTCCCTTGTCAAAAAATCCCCCATGCCTGCACTTTTTCTGACTGAACAGGCTGGACAGTGGGGAGATCTCCTCTTTACTGCCATGGAATTATTGAATTTAGCAGCAGCATCTTCAGGGAAGAAACCCCAGGGGAAACCTTTACTCTTCCTGGAATGGGCTCCTCACAGTCCTTTGCAAAGGGAACATTACCTGAAGGACTCAGGGAGTTCACTGACACTGAAACTGATACAGGTCACATACAGAATCACACATACTAACAACTTCTTCATAAAAAAAAAATAATAACTATATACATAAATAAATAAATTAAATTAAATAAAGAAATTAGGCTACTATGATTCCAAATTAAAAAATTAAATACCTGTAATATAAATATTCAAATCAGCTATAATTTTAAGACAGCAATTAAAAGAAGAGGGGAAATAATAAAGAAAAAAAACCCACTTTCCAGAATGTCCTTTGAAATAAATTAATCTTTGTGTTGAAAAGGAAATTTATTAAGTTTGTCAAGACTTTTAACAAGACCTTCTTGTTAGAGCTCACACAGAATCGATGTCTGAAGGGAAGTCCAGCTCATCAGGCTGCAGCAGCAAAATTTACTGACATATTCTCCCTCTAATAATGTATTATCTTGACTTATTCTTGATATGAGTTGTCTGGTCCTAACAGTAAATACAACCATAAAGCAATGAGAAATCCCAGCAGGATGATGACACTAATTGCACTGTCTTGACTTGAATTCAAATTGCTGAGCAGTAAATGAGATTACTAGCCTGAAGATAATCTTAATTTAAATGTGCAGCTGCATTTATCTCAGATAAAATTTTCTGAAGTGCTTAAAAAAAATAATACCAGGCAGGCATTGAAGAGAAGCCTTTATTTCTGAAGGTTTTCAAGATAATTAAGTGTCCTCACATGTTTTGTTCTTTGACCATTTTTATAACAAGCAGTATTTTGCAGGTCAGAAGAGAAAAAATGAGGGAATTTCTTCAATTGTTGCAACTTTTTCTGCCTGTGATACTGTCTTCTAATTTTTGTTTTCCAACATGGAATATCTTTGATGAACAGAGAATCAGAATCAAAACAGATGAAGTTTCAGACCCAGGACTTCTGGATAGTCTATCTTGAATCATTTAATTTTCTTGTAAGCATTGTAAAGCAATAGAAAACCTTCAGAAAATTAT
Source organism: Parus major (assembly GCF_001522545.3). Classification (NCBI taxonomy): domain Eukaryota; kingdom Metazoa; phylum Chordata; class Aves; order Passeriformes; family Paridae; genus Parus; species Parus major. The sequence continues at coordinate 65,166,028 of NC_031771.1, forward strand.
TTTTAAATATTAATTAACCTCCCAATTCTAAAAAGAAACTAATGTGCCAGTTTTTTTTTTCAATTAAGGGATTATGCTGACAAGCTTAATTAGTAGAATCACAAACAGAAATTGTGTTTTCTTTGTATTTGCATACATGTCTGTCCCCAGAATAAATGAGATCTCTCTGAAAACATTTTTCTTTCTCTTAAATTCAGAAAATATGTGGAATACATGCAATTAGTAGTGGCTCCTACACCCTGCCAGAGATTTACAGTCCAAGACTGATTGCAGATCCTTGGGCAAGAGGGAGGATCCTGACTGGCACAATGCAAGGTAAAAAAAAAAAACAACAAAATTCAAACCAACCCCAGAGACATTTGAGAAAAATACTTCAGAATGGATTAAAATCTTGTTGTAACATTTTAAAATGAAGATTTTTACCAGATATGAGATCAGCATCTTGGTGAAAATATCTCATGCCTTCTTCATGTTCTCTTCTAAATTTCCTAAGCCCTTATCAGCCTTAAGTAATACTTATTACTAATTTTATTAATCCAGAGTGTTTAGGGAGTATTTTCCATACCCCAGAACTCTTCAAGCAGTTACCCTGAGTAAACTGGATCAGGATTTAATGTATTTCCATTTGGAGCAGAAAACACAATTTCCAAGCACAAAGCCCCTGTACAAGACAGGACCTGGAGCACAGGCAGTATATTCCAAGTTCTAAGGAGTGTAAAGGCAACCATCACTTGAGTTCTCTTCTCCCCCAAGTAAATTTACACCTGAATTTTATGTCTGTTAATGCAATAGGGGTGTTTTGCTCACAGTGAACATCAGCTTGAAGAGCAAAAACCAGGAACGAGAAAATAAAGGAGTGGGGGAATGTAACAATTATTTAAAAAAACCCCAACATTTTGATCTGAGCACAGAAATACATTTTCAATACAGATCTCTACTCTGGTAGATATGTAAGGTGCCTATAGCAATATATAACAGGGCCAGGAATACAAATCCCTCCTCCTGCTCCCACATTTGAATGCTTCTGCATGAAGCTCTGCGTGCCTCAACAGGAGGATTTGTATTGATCTTCATTTGAAAGGCAGTTCTTTTTATAATTGATAATTTTTCATCCCTTCGTAACTCCAGGCTGGCATTTAACAACAAAACCCAGCAGCCTGTACAAGTGCTGAAATGGAAAGGTCAAGGACAAGAAGAAACTTTAGTGAATTGCAGCCCTCACCCCACGTTCCTTCCCAAGGTGCTTTTTGAATTAACAAGTTCTGTTGATGGTGAGCAAATGTAAAAAAAGCAAAAATAAACAAATGAAACAAAAAAACAAAATACAAAACAAACAAACAAACAAAAAACCTGGTTTGTGTCACCCCAGGACAGTTACATGAAATAAAACATCTTCTTCCACCTGGCTCCTGTGCCTGACTGTTCCTGCCATCCCCCTGTGCTGGCCTTGGCTTTGCCACCGCACAGCAGCTCTGAAAAGCTGAGTTCTGTCAAGCTGCAAAAAGCAAATGCCAACTGTATTGTGATAAATGTCCCAAGATGGATGAATCAGGGTCTGCAGAAAAAAGAATTCTGTTCCAGTCTCTACCTTTGATGGTGAAAATGGTTGGAGGATTAATGAGTGAGAAGCTCTTCTCTTTTCCAAAGGTACACAAGCACTGAGGAAAACTGAGCCCTTGCTCAGTCAGAGACCACCATGCCTTAAAAAGCAATAATAAATCCATTTATGTCACTCCTTCTAGAGGGATCCAGCTTCTATCCCCAAGGATCAATCAATTTGTGGTCTGGACTTACCCTTTTAAAACTGCCTTTCCTCTGGGAAGATGCATATTGTTAAAAGCAAAAGGAACTCATATTTTTCCAGTATAATATTCAGTTATTAGCACTCTTTGCTTCTTTTTTTCCCCACCAGAACATACATTTGTTAAACATAATCATTATTCTTTAACTCTCTGGATATATGATATCCAGTGATATTTTCTAAGTAAATGTAAACAGTCTCTTAATTCAGCATAACTGCACAATATCCTATGATTTATTAATGCTGGTGACTTTATAGTCCTCCCATTTTTATAACGAGCCCATGAAAGCTCTTCTATTAATTTAACAAATGTTATTGTTTGAAAGGAAATCTCAGAAATCTTATGAATTATGTGTAATGCTGACATAAGACTGATGTTATCTGTTTGCACCCATCATTTAACTGATGATTACTGGAATTCTATAAAGCAAAACTTGGATCTACTCATGTTTTCATTTTCCTTGCATTTCCATTGCTGTTGTATATTTTTAAGGTACATTCTTTCTTGCTCTTAATTGTGATGGGCTTTTTTTATTGTTTATTCATTCGGAGTTTCTTGTTAGTGGTGTTTTTTTTGTTGTTGTTTCTGTTTTTAATAACTCCTTTCCAAAAATTCCTGGAATTTTAGCATTATGTGTTCAGAAGTCAACTTCCACTTAGAGATTTAGCTCGTGGTCTTTGAGTAATTCTTTCATAGCTATTTGTAAATAGAAACTCTGTGGTGAATCAAGTCTGTGACTCATCTAATTAATAAGCATAAAGAGTCTTATAAAAAAGAACTTAATTCAAAACCCAGTCTTTCAGACTGACCTCCTGTACCAGCAGTGTCTGCAGGAATGTTAACAAGAGGCAGCTGGGAGTTGCTAGAAAGAAAACTGACAAAGGGAAGCGTGGAGGAGGAGCTGGAAACCACAAACACAAATCTAGAAACCTTCCCCTTAAAAAACAAAAATAAATAATATTGGATAATCTGGTATTCTTTAAGGAAATGATGGATGCTCTGCTGAGTACTTTTGGTCATTACACATTTGAAGGAGTGACATAAAATGTGATTACACATATCCAGTTCTGCCTTCTGTGCTACTGATACCTATCCTGTTTCTCCTCTTTCTGCTTCCTGAAGTACCATGTGCTCGTATGGTGCAGCACAACCAGCTCTGGGTCATACCTAGTGATTGCTTCTATGGGAAAAAAAGATGAAAATGAAACATTAAAGCATTCATTTGCATATGAAAAATCTGCAGATGGATTAAGGGTTGGTTTAATTTCATTTAAATATAAGCATGTAGAAATGAGACATCCAGCCTAAACAATTATTCAGGCTGCCTTTACATGGGAGAGAAGGCAGCTTCCTTCGAGGATACAGTCCAATCATCCTGGGCAAATATTCTGGATTAGGACATAATTCTGCTGAGCACAAGGTCAGATTTGACCCTTGCATTTGAGACAATTGGAGTTTGGAATCAGATTCTACTCCCCATGATTTTCCTAAGACCTGATGACATGGCAAAGGCAGAATCATCAGAGATTGGTCTCGAGTCCCTTCACCACAAGAACGTTCCCTGGACATCCACATGACTCAAATGTTTTCAATTTCAGATGATGCATCCATCACACAGGAGAAACTCAATTCAGTTACCAAAAAAAAGCCGTTTTAGTGGACACCCCACTTGATCCCCATGGATATTTCACAGAACATCACTGACCTGCCCAGAGAAATGGAATTCCCAGAGTCATCCACTCACAAGCCATGGGGTATTGAGTATATAAATTGTAGCTGGTAGCACCCCACATTCTATGATTTTTTTGAGACTGGGTACAAAATGTGAATTAAAAGTTCCAGCTTTCTATATATGGTAACCAAATATTTAGAAAGTTTTGGAAAGTTTGAAAAAATACTGGAACTTGAATGGAAAAATATATGACTTTTTTTTTTTTTTTTTCAATGTTGAGACTATGGCTACATATCCCTTATCAAGAAAAATGGAATGTCATTTCTTTTCCTTTCCTTTTTCATAGAATCCCCTCTACTTTTTTCTTCCCTGACCCCATCTATACCTGCTATAAAGTTCTGGTTTCAAGAATTTCTTCTGTTAACCCAGATCTTTCAAAATATGGTGGAAGTCATCCCTGTCCACCGACTAAAGTATTCCCAAATTGTTTTTTACAGCACTACTTTTTATATATAAAAAAAGTACTTTATGGTACTTTTAAAAGTTTTAAAAATAAAAAAAAGGTGTTACTTGTTAAAGAAAGTCCATTATTCCATTTGAGCATTCTCATGGTAAGCAATAAAAAAGCACCATGACTTAGCAGATGCATAGTAGGAATTACAGCTGAGTCTTTCAAGTTGCAGAAGAAAATGTTCAGAAACTGTTGATTTTTTATTATAATAACTCAAAGAATTCTACCCCCTTAGCTGCAGCCATAAAGAAGAAACATGTTATGAAAAAAAACCAAGAAAAACAATGTTCAAGTGGGTGATTTGCTGAAGTGAAGCAGAGGTAGGCTTGGCTCAAGAGAAAAAAGGATTCCATCTGTTCTTGCACTTCTGCAATATCCTCTTGGATACTTAAAATTATATGACACATATATTCTGATCCTGAAAAATTAAGAGACCTTTTCTGGAGAGTAAAGGCAGGCCTGAAGAAAGAACATCAAAAATAATGTTACATGACTTTGTTTTCTGCATTGCTGGAGGAAAAAGCCCCCATCAAACAGAGCCTTCACAGCATCTGTACAAACACACTCTGCCCTGGGGCTACAGAAGGCAAGAGCTACTTTACCTCCCTTTGTATTTCAACTTCCTAGCTTTATTCTGCCTTTTTTTCCCCTTTTCTTTTTTTTTCTACAAGCTCAGCCTCCTGCTGACTGATGTAACAGCCTTTCCTTTATATTTTATTTTATCAACTCCTTCTGTGACTTCACAGGCCCAGCTGCTACTGATGTTTTCCTGAGTCATCCAATCCTGCTGAACATGAGATGGAGCCAGTGTTCCTCTACCACATCTCCAATTTCAACACCATTTCATCCACTGCCTCACTCCCAGGTGAGTGAAAAGGTCCATCAGTACTTGCTGAATACAGAAACCATCTCAGGAATGGCTCTTTCTAAAGAGAATATACATGCTACAGTTTATTTTAACAAAGTATACTTAGGGAGAAAGAAAAAGTGCCCCAACTTCCTTGGCAATGAGTAAACAGCAGTAATAATAAATAAAAAAAGAGCAGAATTGAAAATGCAGGACTTAAAATGGCCCAACACAAAGTCTGAGCAGATTGGGGTCAATGAAGTTGGCAATTTAAGTGTTGCAAGAAAAAAAATTTAAAAAAGACAAAATTGAGGTGTTGAAATTAAGATACTCCACTGATGAACAGATGTCTTGCTTGACTCGGGATATGGCACCAGACTTCTGGAACAAAGATAGTGCTGCTCAGTTAAACTGTTTTTCTATCTGATGGGGCTACTTGAGTAATAAAAAGTTATTAAATGGGACCATCAGCAAAAAGTCTTCTTTACTGTAGCCCAGCTCCTCATAATTAGCCTGATAAAACCCCTTTACTCATGAGTTGCTTAGAGCACAAATTCATTCTTTAGGATCTTGTGATATCTACTGCAAAACCTCCAAAGCATTTGTGAGAATTCCAACTAGCATCCCTATTTTCACCACATTCTAATTTGCTTAATTACTTTTTTAATCCACACTTTTGCCCCAATATAATTCATATTCTTCAATTCTTGCACATTTTCCAAATGCTGTTGTATCTTTTTGAGACTGCTACAGCCTTTTAAAGGACGGCTGTACCATGGCAATAACCAAAACACTGCGAGTGAAATATTTTGCTTTGAAGAGAAAAGGGATGGATAAACTCATCATTATTTAAAAAGAAAGTGCATCTTAGGAGGCACATGTAGATAGATATTCTTCTGCTGTTGTTTTACACCTAAGAAGAAGAAAAGAGAGAGGGAAAGGCACAAAAACAGGGGGAAGGAGAAAAAGACAATAACAAAGAGAAAGAGAAAGTTAAATGAAATAATTACCAAGGAGATGACTGAAAGTGGAAAATGTGTGAAACATGTGAATCTCCAAACATCACTTGGAAAAGAAATACAATCCTCACTCACTTTTTGCTAGACTACCCTTGCTCAGTTTCTTTTTACCTCTTCTGTGGAAAAAATCTCAAGCCTTCCTTGTTTCAGGAAGTATGTCCTTACAACTTCAAATCCCCACCTTGGTTTTGCATGATGTTGACTTTCATTTTTTTAACCTTTATTACAGTCATTTACCAACCCTCCTGATATTCATTTCACCAATTGTTTTCTTAACAATCTTAAACACTTTTATAATTTTCACTGGTACTCTGAAATTTATCTCAGAGTTAGCAGCCATCAAGATGTCCTCAAGCTAACCTGTTTATACTTGACCAAATTATAAGTTTCAGAAAATCATTATTTGAGTCCTTTGCTGCAAGAGCTTGCCAGAAGCATGCTGCTAAAACCTTTTAGATTCATCACAAGGATTGTAATTTTCTACTGACTTGATCTGATTAGACTTGGCTTGTCAAAATACTTACTGGTGGCCCAAAATGAAACAAACTGGAAACAGAAACATATTTCTAAAAAAAAAAGTAGTGTCTCAAGTGAGCCAGGGATGCTCTAAGGATTGTATGGAACTGGAATTCCCAATTCAGAAAAAAAAACAAATAAACAACCAAACAAAAAACAACAACAACAAAAACCTGGAGATGAAGAGAAAATTTTTGAACAAAAATCATGTTTGTCATGTATAAATTACAGTTTTTCAGGGAAATCAAGCTAGAACTCAATTATCAAATATTTTCAGTGTTCATGAGGTATCTGGAGTACTCTTGTGATGAGCCAACACTGGAAAGGTGAGCAGGGATCTTTGACAGCTGATATAACCCACATTTAGCCAAAACTGAGACTTTGGATATCAATACTGCCCATGGGAAAAGGTTATACAAGGAAAATTCCAATCAGCTTGGATTTCAGAGAGCTTTTCAGAGAGCTTGGCCACACTGCAGAGCAAAGGGGAGACATCCTGAAGTCAAGTTTGCTTCAGAGCCTCCAATGTCAGAGGCAACTCACAGCCACACACATGAAAATTCTCACAGCAGCTGTCAGGAGTGAAGGGCTCAGTCTGAGCACCAAGAAAAGGCTGCACACCTTGACAATACCACATAAAGACAATTTAGGCAAATTATTTAGCATCAAAACTGAAGGGAAGACCCCTAAGCTCACCCAGAAGGGTTCTTGTATTTTTCCTTTTCTGCTGCCTATTCCTGTTTCCAACTATAGCCTTTCAACTTGTGCAATTAATGAAATAAGGAGCCTAAAGAAGGAGAACCATTCCTTATATAACAAGGATTAATCTTGGAACATAAGTGACTGATCAGTAGTTATAATCAAAGGCTGAAATAATTTTAATTAAAAGACAAGTTATGCTGAGGCCATTCCCAAACTGGGAGTTGAAACTCACCCTTTATCTTCAGCCATTCACTTCAGAATTCTCTAGGTCTGATTTTTGGGGTCCTCCCTGTTTCCCTCCCTCCATTTCATCTTTCATCATACCCATTTCTCACAACTAAATCTTCGTGTTTCAACTTTGGTAGTGCAGAGGAGTGAACTAAAAAACCCCTGAGATCTTTCTAGCTTATATTTTATAGTGATTGAATTAATTAATATCATTTAACATGATCATGCTAAAAATAATGGTGCTGCTTTAAATTCATAAGACCAGAACTATTTGATTATTAAAAACTAAAGATTTTTGGTTTGTTCTGTTTAGTGTGTATTTTCAGCTTAAGCAGGCAGTTTTCAAGACAAAAAAAATTAAATGTAATATTAGACAATATAGAGAACTGAGAAAACTGCTATTAAACTCACCTAAAATATAAAATAGACAAAATTACTATTTTAGGTCAAAGGCAAAGACCTGATGTGTAAAATCCAGCAATAAAAATGAAAATAGCACATTACAGATTTGAATTCATTTATGTAAGGTGGAGGTTATACCAGCTCCATAGGTGCATTCTTTCAGTTAGGAAAATAACTAAATTATTATTATTAAGAAGCCAAATTCTGCTCAGCACATAAACAGAGAAGAGATGGATGTTCTGTACACCAGAAACCAAAACCAGTGGAACTTTGCACAGAGCAAGTTAAGCTTTACAAATTCCTGTTTAGTCAATTCTTTCTCCTGCAATATACCATTTTTCAGCACCACATTTTTTTTCATGCTCTTCCTCCCACATAATAAATCATGAATATTTTCTGGTATTTTCCAAGGACAACAAATGCAATATTTATGCTGCTTTTTAATAATGTTGAAAGGTACCTTAAGCAGTAAATATTCAGCTTTGCTGCCAAACATTTATTTTTCCTATTTTTTAATATAAGTTTTTGTACCATATTATATATATTTTAAAGAAGTTATCAATTTCCTCCCATGCACACAACCGATATTTAGATGTTTACCTAATGTTTAAATGCTATGTTTAAATATAAATATTTATTATTATTATTATTAAATATTAATATTAAATAAAAATCTATTGAAAAATAGCAACCCAACTTTGAAATGTTTCTCTTATTATAACATACAGACACTTGAGAAAATACTATTTTAATTATTTTAATATATATTAAAGAATCTAAAATTTGGCCTGATATCATACCCTGTGTAAATCTTATGGATGAGAAAACTTTTCATACAGTCCCTCAAGGAGTTTGATCTTGGCTGTGAATTTTCATGGATTGTCACCCCTCACTGCAGTTGATTATGCAAAATGAAACAAAATTACACATTTCAAATGATGCTTTTCAGATGCAGCTTGGAGTCAGTTCTCACCATAACTAAGACAAACCAGTTGTGAAATCTCTGAGCCCCATTAGCCTGTAAAAACTGTTATTTTTCCCTAGTAACTAGAAAACTTATTCTTTCTCCCCCCTAAACTGAAGCTAGTGATCTTTTAAAACTCTGGAATGCTTGAAGAGTTTAAATTCCATGGTTGTATTGCAATTCCTAACAATTCACAAAGTGCTGAACAACTTCTGTGATTCAGGAATATGAAATAATCTTATGGATAAGGATAAAGGACACTATAACTTCATAATAAACCTGGGTCACGTGAAACATGAAAACACAGGGCTGTTGTGAGATTGTAAGAATGGTCAAGAGTTTCCAGGGATTAAAGTAAAGAGGGTTATGCAGTAAAACCTGGAATTCTTGGGGGTAGAAAGGAACAAAATGGAGGGAAAGCATGACAATTTCTATGGCATTTGTGTTTCCAGGGCAGGGAACGGAGCTGGGGAAGGGGCTGGAGCCCCAGGAGGGGCTGAGGGAGCTGGGAAAGGGGCTCAGCCTGGAGAAAAGGNAGGCTCAGGGGGCCCTTCTGGCTCTGCACAACTCCCTGCCAGGAGGGGACAGCCGGGGGGGTCGGGCTCTGCTCCCAGGGAACAGGGACAGGAGGAGAGGGAACAGCTCAGGCTGGGCCAGGGGAGGTTTATGTTGGATATCTGGGAAGGTTTCTTCATGGAAAGGATTATCCAGGCCTGGCACAGCTGCCCAGGGCAGGGCTGGAGTCCCCATCCCTGGGGGGATTTAAAAGCCATGGGGATGTGGCACTTGGGGACAGGGGTCACTGGTGGCCTTGGCACCAACTGGGCTCAATGATCTTAAAGATCCTTCCCAAATTCAATGATTCTGTGGTTCTAAGACGAGTATAAAACCATTAATAAATGCTATGATGACCACAACAAATGGGAGCCATTCATATGACTGTAAGTTTTTCTTTTCTTTCTGTTTTAAAAGCACCTTTCCATTTTTAATACCAAATTGCCTTTGTAAAATACTTGCTAGGAAGTTCTGCTCACTGCAGTAGCTGCCCTTCAGCTGCAGAGTATCAGAAGAAAAGTTAAGGGCAGGAAATAAGCACAAGAGGTATTTGCTTAAAGAAAAGATAAAGTACTCTTGGCAAGAAGAGGGGGAGCTAAAAGCCAATTCCTTCTTGCTTTCCCTAAAAGAAAAGCACAAAATGGTAATTCTGTAAAGCATTTGAATGTGACCCTGTGAATGAGAAAGTCGTTCAGTTTGGGTTATTTTTCCTTAAATAGTGTTACAGATTTTATATCTGTTTCAACCTAAGGTTGTGAGTGTAATGAAAATCCCATTTGGGTTGGAAAGTTACTGGATGCAGCATCTTTTAATGGACAAGGCATTAGACATGGTAAAATAACTTGGGATATATTGCTGTAGTCTTCTATGACTTTGAGGAAAATAACAGACAGTACTTATTTTCCCTATCTGCAAAATTCAAAAGTGATACTTTTTTATCCTTTGTCATGTATTTTGACATCTCTAGATAAAAGGCAAAAAGGCAGATAAGTAATATTAAATTCTTTATTTGTGATGAATGCAATTATCTTCATCCCTATACTTTTTATGGCCTTTTTTTTTTAAATTGAGTAGTTACATGGAGTTTCAAAACCCAACTTTATATTATGTGAAGTGATACTATTTTAGAAAAAGAAAGAAGAAATAAAAGAATAAAAGATCATTACACTTGACAGATCCAAAAGATAATTCAACCCATCACAAATAGGTGTCTTAAGTAATTTGTGAGTTTTTTTCTTCTGTGTCTCTCCGTTGGCTGACTATAGAAGGATTATTATCTTACATTATGTGCAAAACTTTTCCACAGCTGCAAGAACCCTATCCACACAGTAAAACAGGATTTGGGATGTAATTTCACAGTTTTGGAGTTGTGAACAATGGCACTGCAGTGTTTGTATTCAAGCTGGAAGCTGAACACAGTAAAAGCCAGACCAGAGGATCTGATCCACATGATCACAACCATTAATGTGAGGGACAGGTGAATTTTGGTGCTACTAAATCATATTTTTAATTGGAGGGGTAGAAAAGCACACTGGAGATTACAAGGTAGAGTTTTTGTGTATTTTAAGAGTTTACTGAAAAAGAAGTATTTTAGCTATGGGTTATTGCTCTTAGTTGTCTGGTGGATTTAGTGATTACTGAGCTCAAGGGATTTCTGTGGAATCAATGTGACAATCACTTCATTATCAGGGAAGAGAAATCAAATTGATGTAATTATTTATGAGTTCAGATTACACAGTCTTAATTAAAAACATAAAACAATGGGAATTTTTAAGTTTAAAAAACTTGAAAAGAAACACATTTCTCACTTTCTATATATAGCATTAGGATTTCCATCCAGCACATTCCAGTGCCTAAAGGGGCTCCAGGAGAGCTGGAGAAGCACTATGGACAAGGGATGGAGTGACAGGACAAGGGAGAATGGCTTCAAACTGCCAGAGGGCAGGGATAGATGGGACATTGGGAAGGAATTCTTTATTTCCTGTGAGGGTGGGGAGGGATGAGCAGAAGTTGCTCAGAGAAGCTCCATCCCTGGCAGTGTCCAAGGCCAGGCTGGATAAAGTTTTGAGCAACCTGGAATAGTGGAAGGTACCCTGCCCATGGCTGGGGGTGGAACTGGATGGCTTTCAAGGTCTCTTGCAATCCAAACCACTCTGATTCTGTGATTTCTCTTTAACACTTTAGAGTCTGAGTGAATCCAGCTGCATGTAGGTCAGTAGCCATGGGAAATTCCACACTATTCAGCCCCAACTCACTTCAGAAAAACAAAACAACAAAGAGTGTTCAGGTGAACTAGCTGGATGTAAAACCAACACACTAACATATGCATATAGGCTCCTTTATAAATAAACCATACTTTTCTACTCGTTTACAAATATACATAATAGCCCAAATTTAGTTATCTCCCCTTCCAAGCTGAAAAACTGATATAAATAAATTTTCTCCATACAGTTCAGCTACTCAAAATAAGAAAGACATTTTAATATTACAAAAGTAGCTAAAGCCAATATTTGTTCTGCAGCAAGAGCATGTGTTGTTTTCTTCTGTACAATATTTTGAGCTGTTATAGAGACATTGCTATATTAAACCTAATGGATTTCAAATTAATGCAGCATTTATATTCTGATCATATTTTCTATCCTATATCAGAAAGGATGCATTCAAGCTGATAATAACAGGCTACAGGAAACAATACTGATTATTTGGAATTAAAATGGCTAAGTTGAAGCTATTTTATGCTGAAAGGAGCCTATCTGTGCCTTAATTTGCCAGGTGCAGCCAACTCATCGACACAAGGACCAAGGAGGTGGCAAGTCAAGGTTAAGTGCAGCAGGGCTGGCTGGGTTTTTGGTGATGGTCCTGACTTCCTCATCCCTTCCCTAGAAGGGATGCCTAGAAGAGCATCCAGAAAAGCTCTGGAAGCTTCCTCCTCCTAATTTTAATCATCCCAATCCCAATCAGGAATAATCCCTTCTCAGAGCTGGGTGGTAACTCAGTGTCATATGCAGAGATAACCAATAAATTGTAAGGGAACACAACCAGACACAGCAGGGCTAAATGCTGAAATGACAGAGTAAATGTAATAAATGCCATTTACCAGCATTGCAGGTATCTCTTTATGTGCATGTAAAGCAAAGATGTGCAACATTCAGTAACTGACAATGTGAGTTTGTAGCCCAGAAAGTCAATTGTGCCCTGGGCTGATCCCCCAGCGTGGGCAGCAGGGGAGGAGGATTCTGCCCCATTCAGGTCAGACCCCACCTGCAGAGCTGCCCCAGCCCTGGGAATCACAACATCAGGAGGACTTGGAGCTGCTGGAGAGAGTCCAGAGGAGGCCACAGAGATGCTCCAAGGGCTGGAGCCAGGCTGGGAGAGCTGGGGGTGCTCACCTGGAGAAGAGGAGCTCCAGGGAGAGCTCAGAGCCCCTTGCAGAGCCTAAAGGGGCTCCAGGAGAGCTGGAGAGGGACTGGGGACAAGGGACAGAGGGACAGGACACAGGGAATGGCTTCTGCTGCCAGAGGACAGGGGTGGATGGGATATTGGGAAGGAGTTTCAAGGTCTCTTTCAACCCAAACCATCCTGAATCTCTGCATAAGCAGAAATAATATTTCCCTACTACTTCAGGCGTGGTCTAACAAGGCCGAGCTCAGTGCAGTACCCACCCTGCAGCCTCCTGGCTGCTCCCCCAGGACACAGCTACAGATTTCTGGCTGCAAGAGCAGCACTGATGTTACATCCTTCCCTGGGCCTGGCAGCACTTAATCCATAGGCAAACACTGCTGCTGCTGCCAGCAATACCCAAATAAAGGAAATTTATGAGCCCTTGTTCTTATCTCCATCACCAACACCATCAGAAATGTGATTTATAGAGATACACATTTGTTAGAGACTGGAAGGTTTATTTTCATAAGGAAGGACAGATGTAGCTGCACTACTCACTGTGTTTAGCAATTTTACCCAAAACACATAATAATGCCAAGGGAAAATGGTCCCTACAGCAGGATCCTTCTGTGGACTAACACAGCAATCAGTAATTGGCATAATCTCATTTTCAAGTCAGAAAGAGGTTTTGACATCACTTGCCCTGACAGCCATTATCTGTCCATTAGATGGGAATAACAGAAAAGCTGAATCACAGATCAAACCTAGTCAGTGCTACTAAAAAATCACAACTTTGCACTTCCACAGCTTTTTCTTGTATTTTCATTGCTTGGCAGTCCACATTATTTGCCTTTGACCAATTATCAGTACTTGGTTGCATTACTGCCTATTTTAATATTTGTAATATACTACTCGACATTTTTCAACAGGTAAAAAACCTATTATTCTGCATAAATCAAAATAATAACAAAAAATATTACATTTATTATGATAAAACAATTTAAAACTGTGCTTTATACATCAACTGCTTTGGAAATTTCCATTTTATTTTGTTCTCCCTACAGAATATAGTCTCACAATTCTTCCCCATAAGTACAAAAGAGGATTTGAAAGTTTCCACTTCAGAAATTGTAATGTTTGTCCTATTGCTTCTGGGTTTTTCTCCACCACAAAAGATTTGTAGTCTTCTCCAGTGATGAAGGTCGTGGATGGTTTTATCATGCAGCCAAGCAAATAACCAGAATTTGGCCAAGCAGCCCAAAGTCATTTTTCAAGTTCTGCAGCTGCCTGCCACAGAGAGGTGATGGAGCCTGGAGAGTTGACTTTAATTAATCTCCCTTTTCCCTCATCTCCTCTCGCTTCAAAGTGGGGAAAAAATTGACCTCACCCACAACTATAGAGATTGTTTTGAAATTTTAGCAATAATTCACTAATAATTAACTGTCTCAGATCTGCCCAAATGTGAATCAGATAGCTTATACTCAGAAAAAAAAAAAACAAAAAAAACCCAAAAAAACCAACAACAACAACACTCCACCAAAATGCAAAGCACAATAACTTTACTTTTTAAGGTGTTCTTGCTCCACAAGAACTTACCCACTACAGATCATACAGACATGTCTGTAAATAAATATCTGTGTAGCAGGGAAAGGCAGGAATAATACAGTATTTTGTATTGGAACCTGCATCTGGTCTAGCAAATCATCTCCTGTGGCTCATTTCAATCACCTGATTATGATCCTTACCACACCTGCTTTACTCCACGATTAATAATGTTTACAACTTCCCTCTGAGACTCATCTAGGAACGGCAAACAGCCCCCAGAGCCCATGGGCTGGCCTTTCTCCAGGTGCAAGCAGTGATCCTTTACCACAATGCCACCTTTCTAGGTCAAAATAAAACAAAGTAATGTGTAATTCAGCCCTGTGCTAACCAAGTGAAACACCTCAAACTGTTCCCAGCTCCTCCCCACCAGCCAACAAGGGCTGACTTTCAATTATTGCCCACAGCTGAATCCAGAAGAGCATCTGAAAGCAACAGCAAAATATCTGTCCAGTTAGACTTAAACACAATTGATTTTCCAGTGAGTTACACAGCCTGAAACTCATGGGTAGATTTTAGCTCAGGAACTTAGAAGTGATTTTTTTTTCTCTTTTTAAACCTGAGTTTGTCCCATCGTGCTGGGCAGGAAGCCATCACCTTCCTGAAAGCATTTCCCTAGGGTTTTTATTCTCAGCTTCAAACTACAGGGGAAAGAACCAATGACAGAAAATAACACAAATGCCTATGCCCAATAATAAACAAATATGACTAAAGAATATATAAAGATATAGATAAACACAAACAGAAATAAAGCTAAAAGATACAGGAAGATGAGGAAGCAAATCTAGAGATGAGTGTCAAGGAAATTAAACATTAATAATGCAATGCCTGTCTTACAGACAAAAGTATTTTTACTCTGAAAAAAGATTAGAGGAAAGATAAATAGTTCATAGCAGCTGTTTGACATGTCACTAAATATGCATTACTGGAAGATATTTCACTACAGTGACAGTGAAATGGAAGAAGCTGATAATCATGAGAGTAAGAAAATGTAAGGATTTCAATCGCTGGACCTTTTAAAAATAATTGATACTTCAAATTTGATTTTATGAGTATAATTCACATGAAAAAATAGTTATTCATGAGGGCACTGGTTTCAAAATTCACAAGTATAACAGATCCATAAGGAATTATCATTTTGAAAAAAAAAAAAAACAAAAAAACCAACAAGCCCACCTGATTTTCAACAATGAACCACAATTGCCAAAAGTAGAAGAAGCTGATTGGGAAAAAAAAAAAATATGCTTACACCATGCAGTAGACATTAAAGAAAACTCAGTTTACAAATCTGAATCTGGATGGAGCAGATCACAGCCACTGGAATGAGGCCCTGACATCCCCCAGCAGCTCCTTCACCTTCCCCTACCATCTTTTTTTTTTTAATTTTTTCTTTTATTTTTTAAAAACACATTACTGGAAAAAGAAGGAAAGCAGGAGATGATTCCAGCTGACTTCAGGCTGGGAATCTGCTGGGGCTGCACCTCTCACTGTGCTCTGGGCTGGTTTTCTGTACCAACCTTTGTCACTGGGTTCCAATGGCATCGCTGTGCATCAGACAAAGCTGCTGCTCTCCTCTGGCACACAAACCCTTCCTGCCAGCCCCAAAGCCAGGCTGACTTCACCAAAATAAATACCTTATTCTACCTGGGTACCAAGCCTTTACATTATGTTGGCAGTTGAGACACTGGTGAGTGGGAGTAAAGGAATAAACTCCTGTCTCAGTTTTCCCCTGAAGTTGTTTAAATTATGATGAAGCTGTTTTTCGAACCAGACACTTTCCTGTGTGTCTTATACAGCATAATACAAACTCATTCAAAAAGAGATTATTCTTGTTTTTTTCTGAATCTGGACTCCTAAATGAAGTCCTCCTGCAGTTAACTCTATTTTAAATTATTTTTCTAATGCACCATAGGATTCATCTATGTGAGAACACTGGTTCAATTTAACCATTCACAATTTGATTTAGTTGAATGCAACCTTGCTTTATTTCCATTTATCTTGTTACAGTTCCAGCTAATGGGGAATTGAGTGAAGTTCTGGCTCAGCTGCACAGAAGCAAACAGCTGTAGAGATTTAAGATGCTCCTGCTCTCCAGCTGCTCATTCTGTCCCTCTGCCAGATCTTACTGGCCCTGTTAATTTGGCAGAAGTGGGTCTGTCCTATAGCCTCAAGCACTTCGCTGACATTTGTCCTGATGTAAAGGAATTTTCACTCATTCTCTCTCTTGAATCTACCAAAGATTCAACATCCTTCAGAGAAGGGGCACAACAGAGCAGGGAATGTGTCACATTTGAAGGTGACTTTCCTCTGGTCACTTCCTGCTGAACAGCAGTGGGTCATGTGCAGGCCACTTTACCAAAACTGTCCTTTCACTGACATGAGAAAAATACCCTGCACTGCCATCTCCCAAAGGTTTTCAAGTATTTTGCATAATTAGTAAATTGATCTGGTCCACCTGAATCCCTTTATGTCAAGGAAATGTCATGAATTTTGAAGCACCTTGTAGTTCCCTTCCATCTCAGGACATTCTGGGATTCTATGACATGCCAGGTTTGTTTTAGAGAACCACACAGACAATTATAGCACAGTTTGGGCTGGAAGGGATTGATAAAACATCCTGCCATGGGCAGGGACATCTCCCACTATCCCAGATTCCTCCAAGCCCCATCCAGCCTGGCCTTGGACACTTCCAGGGATCCAGGGGCAGCCACAGCTTCTCTGGGCACCCTGTGCCAGGGCCTGCCCACCCTGCCAGGGAACAATTCCTGCCCAATATCCCATCTATCCCTGCCCTCTGGCAGTGGAAGCCATTCCCTGTGTCCTGTCCCTCCATCCCTCGTCCCAAGTCCCTCTTCAGCTCTCCTGGATCCCCTTTAGACCCTGGAATGGGCTCTTCAGGCTCTCTGGAGCCTTCTCTTCTCCAGGTGAGCACCCCCAGCTCTCCCAGCCTGGCTCCAGCCCTTGGAGCATCTCTGCGGTCTCCTCTGGACTCTCTCCAGCAGCTCCACATCCTTCTGAAGCTGGGAATCCCAGGGCTGGGGCAGCTCTGCAGGTGGGGTCTCACCTGAGCAGGGCAGAGGGAATCTTTTCAAAGTGACAGCAGTTAAAATATTTAACACATTGATATCATAAATTATCTCCCTTTCACATTTCCAAAGAGGATTTGAGCTCTCCTGGGAAGGGAGAGCAGGGTAATGGAGCTCTTCCATCCCTGAGCAGCTGCCTTGCAGAATTGACCTTTAAAAGGAGGGTTTCTACCTCCCTCACAGGTCAGGTCCAGGGCTAGTTTTTATTTCTGTGTCCTTCCTTGTTTCCTTCATCAAGATAGAAACCCAGAACACACTAGCAGAGGGAAAAGTTTCAGAACAGTCTGCCTGCCCTTCACAAATTTTCATGTTTGTGGAGTATTTTTATAAAATGAATGTGTATCTTTCCCAAGTTGCCACTTTGCTGTCAGATCTCCCAAAAGACTATTCATGGCATAGTACAGGTGATAGCTCATGCATGCCAAGTATGTTCTCCAAAATCATCCTCCCACCACCATTTCAGGGCTCATGATGTCATAGCAACTACCTAAACTTCCATCCAGCCAGATCTGCCTGGGAGCCCATCTGTCACAACTCCATCTGAAATTATATGAGTGGCTCTTTAGAGAAAACAGCACTGAATGTGAGAGGCTCTATCATTTAACAATCTCATTTTTTAAAAGATACGGCAACAGTTTGGGCAAAGTCATGGGGAAAGTGGAACAGAACTTCCAAATTGCCTAAATGTTTTCATATTGGTTCTCACAGAAGGTAAATCCTGTGAAATGCACCCAGTCATCATGGTTAAACATGCTGTTAACCACTCCCTACCAAAGCCTCCTGATACTACAGCAGAATTCAGGCTTTCTTTGATTCTATATCCATGTCTTTATCCTTTTCCCTTAGAACTCAAAGGTTATTTCATACACTACAAAACACCTTCAAGGAATTACAGCCATCTGACTGCACTGGGGCCCCAGCATCCCTTCACACTGGAGTCTTGAAAACATTTGCTCTCTGAGGGCTATTATTCTTCAGGTTTTGCAAAATTATTTATTGCCTGGAGTTTTTCTTAACTGATTAGCTGACAAAACTATATTGTACAGGAAAAAAAAGATACAACTTCTGTTTTCAGCTATTTGTTTTTAACATAAAATACATTAAACTTTAATACAGGTGTTTATTACTACAATTGTACTCTTAAAAGTCTGTAAGCTAAAACAGAAATCCTTTAGAAGAATCTCAACACCTCTAATGTTTTATATTCTGGCCCTGCAGGTTTGCTTATGTTAATGCAGAAGGTTTTGGGTTTTGTTTATTTTTTAGTTAAATAAATTTAATTTTTGTTTTGGTTTGTTTTGTTTTAAGAAAGGTGTTTAAGACAGCAGAATTTTGTGATACTAAGAGGAAAAAGTGTTGATCTTATATCTCCACTTCAGGAATAAATAGTGTATTGAAAGGACTTTTATCTGGCCTTTCTCTCATTGCATGGTTTATTAACTGACATAAAATTCATCTCCCCACTACTTTCCTGCTGACATTAGACTAAGAGTCATGGGAGACTTTGTCTTCTTGCTTTTATCCACCTTCTAGACAAGAAAGACTTGTGGTAGTAGCTAAAATATCTAATGAAAGCTCTTCACTTGGTCAGCTGTGGCACCTCAGCATAAGGTAAAATATCACATTCTGTGTTTCTGCACTGCATAAAAGCCCAGCACAAAATCTGAGCTGGGGTGGAACAAAGCTGGAACATCCAGACAGTAAAATACACTCAGATACAAAGGTGCCATCTTTTGCTTGGATGCATAAATCCCTTTTCTTAAACTGGCTGACTCATACCCAACAAAGAATCCTTTGGTAAGGTCCATCTGCATAATCCCAAGTTACACAGAAGCTTGGAGGAGAAAAAAGCCCAAAAAACTTTTTATAATGTAAGAGTAAGCAGTGTTATTCTTGCATTAAATCACAACAGCACTTTTATTATGATGGATGAATTATTTAACAATCCAGGTATAGAAATGGTAAATGTTAAGGATATTATGCAGTGCAGGTGTCTGAATACATCTATATTTATATATATGTATCTATATATGTATGTATGTATGTATCTGTATGTCTGTATATATCTCTCTATATATGCATATACATATATAGATAGATATAGCTATATATAGATATGTTAAAAAGTGTAAATTCATGCTGAAAACTCAGGTTTCCAAACAATATTTCACCATACGTTCCTCCTGTAATGTCAAAAAAAATATAAACCAACCCCCTAGAGAAATGTTAGAAATAATTTGAGTGTAATATCACCAAAAGGTGAAGAAACAATCTGATTTCTTTGACACATCCATGTCTGCAGATTGACCCTGCAAGAACTTCGTTCCACCCCTCCTTTGCCCACGTACCCTTTTCCTGGTGCTTTTCCCCACCGTAGGAATCAGAGCTGGGGATGGATCAGCAGCAATCCCAGCGAGGGAGAGAGGCTGCCCACACCTTTCCACCACAGCCCAAATGGGCTCAGGTAAAATGAACATGGAAACTGGTTTATGAACATTACCAAAGCACACCACAGAGAAAAGCAAGTTCTGTTAAGCTTTATATAAACCAGAGGAGTGAATTGAATATTTAACATGAAAGACAATTTCCCAAGAAAACTGAAACAATTCCATGAGTGGCTGGAGGAAGGAAATAGTCTTCTTACAGCATTAAAAGACTGACAAATATTCCTGAAGAATCTGAAGATGGACAGCAGTTAATAAATGCTCAGTGCTGTTTGAAAGAGTCAGTTATTTCCAAACCAGTAAATATGACAATCAGGTATTAGGCTAGAGACTTTATTTGCCTGATAACTACTTTGAGTGGTTTCATAAAAACATATCCTACAGCACAATTCAGACATTAAAGTCCAAACCTCATCCCAGTTCCCTTTATGGCCTGATCTGCCATCACTGAGATTCTTCCCACTTCAAATGGATGTAGAGGAGAGGGGGAAAGAAACCACAAGAATGAGGATGGTCTCTTTAGTATCTCTCCACTCTTCTTCCCTCCTGCACCCCTGAACTTTCTTCCCTGAAACAGTTAAAACTTATTTCATTCCCCAAAGTTAAGAAATCTTTTCTTCCTTTTGTCCAAGGAGGAAGAATCTGATCTGCAAAGCACTTAATCACAGCATTTAATCATCTGGTTTTCCTGAACACAGAGGGAAAACAGATTGGACACCAATACTTTTTTAACCTTGATGATTAAAGGAAAATATAAATGCATTCAAAATTATAAATTCTGACTGAGGGGGAAATAAACATTACAAATCACATGTTTTAATGTTTTGGTGCAGCATTTCAGCCATCTGCAAACCACCTCATAGCCTCACACTAATCTGACTTTGTACCTCTCTGCAGGTTGACATCTATTGACGTCAGACTTTAAAAATGCTTCAATCAACATCTCTATAATCCTCATAACTAAAATGTCTTTGTTCTGTTTTATGATCAAACCTTTCTGAAAACAGAGCCACCAGTCCCAGCAAGCACTCAGGATGCTCAGAGGTGAGTTAAGGCACAATAAAAAGCTCAGTAATCTCCCAGATCTCCTCAGAGAACACATTTGTTTATCACTGCGCCTGCAGACTCTTACACTGCAAATGTACTGGCAACCATTTCTAGCAGACATGAATATCATTTGGAAAGTTTAAAAATGCACAGAAAAAGCAATCAACTGCCTCAATAAGAAATCTCAGGAAAAAAGTAAAATGATTTGGTAAACATGAATGATTGATAAGTTCTTCAGTGGAAAAAAAAAAACAGTGGAAATCAAGAAGCAATGACTTTTTGTACCCACCCTTCAAGTAGCAGGTTTTAGAAACTTTTGTATTGCCCATGAAATTAGCTAGAAGATAAATCTCACTATGGTGATTTGCTCTTTATAAGTCCGAAGCCACTGTTCTGAATTCTCACTGTATAATTACTTCAATACAGATAAAGCATGAGTCATCTGTTCTACTCTAACCTTTGCATTTAAATTTGAATTTTATTCCTGCTTATCTTTTTTCCTAAATTGATATTACTGTCTACTATGTTTATTAAAAACAACTTAAAGCCACAGTGCATGTCACACTCTGCACTGAGGCACCATTTATTGTGTTATTTTAATTAACATGTCTCAGGGAGATTACAATTCTAATCATTTCTATTAAACTATGTCAAAGTTTTCTTACTCTTAGATGTGAGATTTTGTTTCCTGTTTCAAGTTATGCCTTAATAACCCAGGAGGCTTTTAGTAGCTGCTCTGCACATCCAGGCAGGAATCTCAGAGACACTGTCCTGTTTCTCTGGCAACAGCAGAGCCCTGGCTGATCAGGCAGTGTCCTTAGCAGGTTCCCAAATCTGCCCCCTCTGGATCTCTTCCACCTTTCCCATCCTCAGTGAGACAAAATCTCTAAAACCTAGGAAACACTTTCCCAGAATGAGATCAGTCAGAATCCCCTTCTCTCATTAGTAAGCAGGTCCGGGGGCAGGACTGTAATTGAAGGGAAATGAAAATCAAGCCCACCACATCCAGACTGAGTTTAAGGTAAATACTTGAAATCTCCACACATTTGCCCACGACTTACCCCAATCCCTCTAAGGCACGCTGGGGCAGCCAGCTGGATCTCAGTGTATTTACATGGCTGCAGGGTGAGCTTCTATCTACAAAGAAAAGGTTTAGTTCATACCTTGTTTGGGTGAATTTCTTCTGAGCTTTGCCCCCAGGTATCCAACAGTGGGACTAAGCCACCGAGGCAGGAAGAAAAGGCTCCCCTCTTTAGGCTTTTTACCTTCTTCCTCCCTTTTGGTGACCCAACCATGAGATCTCTTTTTCCTCAGCCATTATGGAACTGCAGTGACACTTTCTGCTAATCTGAATAAACAACAGGGCAGCACTTCCCATTCTGAATGGGATTCCCTTCCTCCTTAAGGACTCTTTTCCATGATGGACAGGAGTGACAGGAAGGCTGGGTGCCATCAGAGCTGTCAGGGGCCCTGCAGGGAGCTGGCTCTGGAGAAGCTTTGGCACATCTCTCCCAGAGACAGCAGGCAGAGACATGTCAGTCTCAAAGACTCCCACACACCTCACCGAGATGCTGCAGGAATACCTGCTTTATTTAATGCCCCTTTTCTTAATTAAAAGATGAGTGGTCCATTTACTACCTTGAAGATACTTTCACAGTCTGAAAGACTATGGGAGTCTTTCAGCTCTTAGTTTTTGGACAGCAGGAAGTACTGACACATGCAACTTCAGTACTGCCAATTCAATTCAACACTGCTGTCTACCTTGCCTTTGGAAATCCAAACAGAATTAATTGACTCAGGGTTGTGTTCTTTCTCTACCTTATATATGAAAAAAAGTATTTAAGATAAAGGTTTGGTACTACAGTCAGTCTTAAGATGTACCATATAACTCATGATACTATGGAAATGCAGACCATTGCAGATTTTAATTTAGGTCTTGACTGTAAGTAAATATCAGGATCTTTGAATGGAAGAGATTGAAGTCTTACCTATGAAAAAAAAAAATAAATCATGAAGTCTTTACACAAAGCTCAAGCGCTTTGTCTCTGCTTTTGTTCCATAATGCAAGACTACAAGAAAAAATCAATTATTGTGCCTCAATCTGTGTCCTTCAAATATGTTTAACAAACTCCTTTAATTCTACTCATCTCTTCATTCTCACTTAAAAGAACAGTGTATTTCTGCCATCTTAATCACCTCTCACAATTCTTTGCTGAAGTCCCACAACCCGTTTTCTATTGTTTGTTGAATTTTCTTTTATATCTTGATCTAAATTACCCAAGTCCTGCAATTATTATCAGGATTTCAAATGAGCTTTCACAATTATCTGCCAATGCCATAACTCTCTGCACAGCTCTCACTACCACAGTGGGTCTAACCTGCAGAAATCAGTAGCAGTGAACTCCCTGAGGTTCATGTGACTTTATTTTGGACTTTCTAACATATCCATGGATTTTTTTATCCTACTCATTTTCTCTAAACTGTTTTTCTGGGGTTTTTTTTGTGCTGCTTTTTGGGGGTTGTTTGTTTGTTTTTGTTGTTTTCTGGTTTTGTTTTTGGTTTTTTTTTCCCTTGATATTTGAATGAGGTTTGTCCCTTTCTCCTTTCTGGTTAAAAAAAAAAAATAAAAGGTTTTGATTTCAGAGTCCCTCAGTGCATGTTTATAATGCCTATTTTGAATATAGAGCCCACCTAGGAAAGAGGAGTTGCAGGAGCTCTTTAGCCTAAAAAAATTAAAAGGAGACACAAAAAATCAGCTCAAACCCACCAGCTTTTCTTCAGCTGATGCTCCTTTAACATTCACATTTGTTCACAGACCACTCCAGTCCCTGAGCTAGATATTTTCAAGCACCACCCAAGTCTGGGAGGCTTTCCCAAGTGCAAGGCTCTGTTTCATTCCTTCTACTTAAACCCCTCCACACCAATGCCAAAAAAAAGAAGTGAAAAAAGAGATTTCTGTGTGGTTCCCCATCCCATAGATCAGTGCTGGTCCTGTTACAAACTGCAGCCTCTCTGGCTCAGAGGGTGAGAGTGATTGCTGAGCCCAAACATTTCCCATCCCCACCTGCGGAGGTTTCCTGTAATCCCACTGGAACAGCTTGTTCTCACTCTGTGAGAGCTCAAGGGACACCAAACTGGGCTGGAGGAAGGGATTTCCTCTCCCTCAGATCCTTCCATGGTCCTAAGGAGACCACAACCCAAATTCTTGGACATCCCAAAGGCAGTTGGTGCTGGGAAGGTTGGAGAGAGTGCCTGGAATGGTGCCACAGGAGGAAGATTTCAGCTCAGCCGAGAGCCACATCCTTCCCATCCTCGTTTGCCTCAAGCCCCACTGGACTGAAGTGGCCAAGCAGAAAGGACAACAAGCACAAAATCACACAAAATGCTTTTATTGTCTGAAACTCACCACACACCTGGCCTGGCTTTTGTCTGCCCGGCACAGGAGGGCACTTGAGCAAGAGGAAAAGGAAGCGGATAAATGTGCTCTGAGATCTGTCCTGGGAACTGCATTTTCAAATATCATTTAACAGTTCCTACCATCCCTTTCAGACCCTTGTGGGCGATCATTTCTCAGGTGAAGAGCTCTCCTTTCCCTAAATTAGACTCTGGATTTAGAAGCACACCCTACCTCCTACCTCACCATTGGAACTCCTGAGCACAACTTGGCCAAAAGCCTATAGAGTGAAGGAGTATTTAAAACACTTCATGGAATTGTGACAGCTTCCCCAGAATAACCTCTTCACTAACAAGGCAGAGACAGAATTAGTTTTTCTAAGAACTGAACTGTCCCAATTTTAGCCCAGATTTTGCTAAAACACAGTGTAAAGAAAGAGTTCATCTTTGACCAACAACTAAATCTTGCATATCAGAAGATGTTAACCTAATAAAAAGAAGATGGAAAAAAGGGAGAAAAACATAAAAACCTTCAAACCAACAAACAAACAAAAAGCCGCTTTCAATTCCAAGCATTTAAGACAAAACCCAAAGGAGACATAAAGTAAACAGTGCAAAGGCTTCTTTTTAAAATCCATTTCCAGGAGAGCTGAATGTGGACAGAGGAGAGGAAAAAGCTGAGGAAGAAGAATTCACCCAGGCAAATTCTTTCCTGTCTTTATCCCTCAGTTTAACCTTCTTTGAATTTGCCCACAGTCTTTCCCAAAACTTGGGAAGTGGTGGAACCGTAACACACTGGGACTCATAAATAAGAGAAATATTTTGATTTTTTTTTTGTGTGTCACTACTGATCCTGAAGCAGTTTCCAGACTGATGGAACTGACCTGCACCCAAAAGGTACATGAGGATTTTGGCACCATTTCAGTACCAAATTCTTGCAAAGGAGTCTTAGAACACTTTGCTAACAGTGGCAGAGTTTGGCAGAGCCCTGTAATTGATGTCTTGTTGCTTTTCCCTTTTGTCAAAGTAGTCAAAATAATGTCACATGAAATGATTTATTTTTGTTTGTTTGGCAGCTCTCCAGCATTTCAATAGCAGAGAGGCTGCTGTGCTCAGTGTTGATTTGTCCCAGCACATTATATTTGTACAATTTCAACCCTGTAGTACACAGCCAGGCAAGGGAATAACACAAAGTTTTTTAATATTCTGCCTTTGCAACAAGCAAACAACCTAGAAGAGTGTATTTCAATTTTTGCCTGGGGATTAACATACAAATGTTCTGAAAATTAGGGATATAATTATGTGAAGTCAATTACAATTTTCAATTACTTATTTCCTAAGGCTTTATGCTCAGCAATGTTGGACATTCTTGGCTTGTAGCTCCTCTCAGTCCTGTTTATCATCTACAAACAAAGAAACACCGCAGCCAAATGACTCAGAATAAAAGGGTTTTAAGTATTTTTCAGGTAAGCAGAAGTGAACAGAGTTGAGTCTCAGCTTCACAAAGTATTTGTGGTGGTCTCAGGGCTCCTGACCTCCGAAGCTTTTGTTATGCTGGTGATGTCAACGGAGAGCTGAAGACACAGATTGGTTTTTTAGGGCTTAATTGTGATACAAAATAAAGTTACTGATTAATAAAACAAATATGTGTAAGTGTGTGTGAGCCTTTGTCAAATCTTATTCACAGTTTATAAGTAATAAAGAAGTGAGAGTCAATTAACTGCACCAAATGTAATTACAAGCCCATGAATTCTTTTTACTGTATTGAGTTACAGCTTTGCATACTAATGGATTATATTCATTTCACTTTTTCCCCTAGAAGTTTCCTCTGCAACGTGGTAATTACAGAAATTTCAGCCTTTTTTTTTTTTTTTTTTAGTGGCTATTGGAAAAAAGTACATATGAATTTTAAAAGAATATTTTTGTTTGTTTGTTTCCTTGCTTTTAGGAGAATCTCACATCTGTACACCCCTGCATCACCTTCAGAGGCAGCACTTTTAGGAATTATCTGCCATTTCCATGACTGGAAGAATCAATTCCAGAATTTTGCAGAATTAGGAGAGTCAACAATAGAGACAAACTATGCCAAGGGAAAGGTGACAGTGGATGGGGAAAGCATCCTCAGATAAAGCATCGAGTCTGCTCAGGGCATTTTAAGATAACTGAAAACTTCTTGGAGAATGGACAAAAGGTAACTGCAAGCACCTTGAAGGGATATGGGGAACAGCCTGTGAGGGAAAATTCTTTATTCTTCTAAATAATTTAGAAGAAAGATGGATAGTTACACATTAAGCACAGCATGAGGAATGTCAGTCTGGAGAGGACCTCGGCAGGCTGGCAGAACACTTTGGGGGAAGAATTCTATTGTATTCTGCAATCAAATGAGAATAAGGGACAGGGTCATTTTTTAGGTGTCTTGTAGGTATTTCTATAGTTCTTTAAAATGATGATGAAAAGGTAACTATTGAACTATTTCATCTGGATTTTTAAGTTCTGCGCCAGCAAATCAGCTTTTGTTTCTAGGCTACGTAAAACAAAGTTTCCTATCTGTTACATGACTACAAACAGCAAAGAAGTATTGAAATTATGCACAGCTACAAGAATTGTCATGTTTCTCAAGCAAATTATTGAACACCCTTAGAAAACTTCTTGAATATCTCTATGTACTAATGACCAAAGTCATCGTTAGTGTTATTGCTGCTATTCATCTATTACAGTCCAGTTTTGAAATCTAAAACATGCTTAATAAAATCAGTTTCATCAGTTACCTACTGCCAGCTAGAAAAGCAGAAAATAGAGAAAATAGCCATTTCTATTCCATATTGCTTAATATCCATCACTTTAATGGAAATGAGATAAAGTAGATAATGGCAGTAAGAATTTTATTAGCAGCACAGACATATATTACATATTTCTCAGAGGTACCATTGTTGTAGCATTTACATTGTTAATATTAAAATGTCTCGAGCAGCACAATCCAATGTAACCAATATTATAAATATTACCTTTAATATAAAAGAGTTGAATGAGCTTTTAACCTTGAATTTGATACAGTGTTGAAAATAACTTTTATACTTACATGACCTAGCTCCTTGTGAATAGCTAAGTACTTTCCCCCTCAAATAAATCTTTCTCCAAAGCAAAACTTCCTTGCACTATTCTTAGCTGTAATTTGCACTGCACATTAAGTGATCATAGACCTTTTCTGAACTTCTTTTAAGTGTAACTCAGAGGCAGAAATGTCAATTTAGATGAGGCTTTTGAAGCTAATGTTAAATACAAATAAAGTCTTTAAATGATGCTCCATTTTGCAGTTATTTCATTAAAGAAAAGTGTACAGGAAGGTTATACCCATGTTCATATATCCTGTGTCCAAGTTGAGCTGTGGTTTAAAATGGTTTTTAAAACAAAATATTAAAAAAAAAAAAAAAGGCAAGAAACAGGGTCAGGAATAAATGGGAAGTTTGAGCACAAAATAATAATGTCAGGGTTAGGAAAAAGGAGATTGTTGGCTCCACTCTGCAAGATGCTGCAGCATATCTAAGGAAGAAATGGCAGGGCAGAGCTTGGGCAAGGAAGAAACTAAAAGATCAGATGAGACTAAGAAGATAGTACAATCACACATCCACGCTGGCAGTCAGGAAATTTGATTATGCAGAAAAAAACTGGACTGAATCTAAATCACAAATCTGAACGCCTCTCACTGTGAAGAGTTGGATAACCACGAGGTTTAAATCTATGACACAGGTTAGAAACAAAGAGTGTGAAGCTCAGCTGCTTAATCTAGGGACCACTGGTAAGAATTTGTTTTAAGTCAGGCAAACATCAGGTGAAAATGGTACTGGAGGGAAGATCTATTACTCTAAATAAGTTTAATCTGCCTGTGAATAAAGCAAGTGCAATACCAGGAGTGTTGGGCAAGCACAGAGAGGAAATAATTGATGGGACTGAGAAAAGTGGTGAGTTCTCATCTGGAACAGTTCTTGTCATTTATGTTCCAAAGAGAGGAGTCTGAATGAGCAAAGCAGAAAATAAAGGAGTTAGGAAGGCTGCAAAAAGAAGCTAAAAAAGCTGAGATTGTGCAGTTGTAGCAAAGGAAGGCTGTGAGGGACCACTGTAAGACTGCTCTGCTGAAAGATACAATACAGAATGGTGCAGACTAAGATTTAAAATGAAGGACATGGTTGGCAGAAAATTAATCATGTGTGAATTGACTAGGAATAAATGCAATCCCAAAAATACAAAATTCCTGACAGTAACAAGCCTGGGGTTCTGAAACAGCCCATCATGAAGGGTTGGGACAAAAATAACCCTTAATTTTAATGACAATCTTCATGGATTTGGAAGCAGGATTAAAAGACAAGTCTGAAATATTGGGGGTCTGGTGGTAAGAAATGTAGGAGGTGTCTTTTTGGCTTTATTTCTTCTTTCATAAATAGATATTTAAGGGCACATCAATTGATTCCCAGTGTGTGGCTTTCATTCCCCAAGCTGAGGCACAAACTCCCATCTCCGTGGTGTACAAGGAACAATAGAAAAGTCCACTATTAAAAACACAAGTACTGTTTTATTTTTCATAAAATGATGGAGTGATACCACAACCAGGAAAAGGAAAATATTCAACTTCAGACCTCCCAAGAATGACATTAAAAAGTTAAGCAGCACTTTGTCTTCTTTAAGGTGTCATTTCTGCTCAGCGTAACTCTAAGACGCTTAATGCAGATGGATGGACTGAGCAGACTCTGCAAAGACAAGGTTTCCTTCTTTACATCCAATCTAAAAGCTTTTAAAATCTCTCTGTCAGGAACAATTTGACTGCATATCAATTGCATCCCCCTACTGCTGTAAAAGTTATGATGAGAGAGGATCGTGGGGAAGAAAAACCACATTTTGGTAACTGACAGGACAATGAAACACTGTCAGTCTGATGGGCTGCAAAGCTGGGGCTGCACATTAACCTCACTTTGCTCATTAAAGCCCTCATCCAATTAAAACAGCAGGCTGTACCTGAGTGCTGCCACACTTTGGTGCTGCCAACAAGTTCATTTGTTGTTCTCTGTTGGCCTCGTGAAGAACAATCTCTGGGACACCCAAAGACTCGTGGTTTGCAATACAGATCAACTCACAAAATAAAAATTACCTCTCTTCACCTTTGATACAGAGGATGTGCAGTGCCTGTATGTAAGAAACAAGTCAAACATTTTCCTGGTATTTTCCTGATTTATGCACAGTCTGAGCTTTCATACAAGTCCTAAAGCATAACATTTCTATGGATAAAACCAGTGCTCTAAAAAGGAAAGATCTGGAATAGGACTCACTTCTTTCTTGTATTAAAGGACATACAAAGTTGATAATTTATCCTGGCATTCTTGCAAGAAGAAAAAAAAAATCAGTTTTATCCACAATTATATTTATCAACATACTAAAATGAGAATAATTGATTCAGCTTCCATACATATCTGTAGGAACAATCAAACTGATCCCCAGGGTGAGAGCCACCATTTCCCAAATGCTTCTATTCTGTGTGTCACTAAAATTAGAATTCTACTCACATCATCTCCATTTAGCTCATAGTTTTCATAATGGTTCTAATAAATAGCAATAATACTGGATATTTTCAAAGAACAAACTGGTGGCTTTATTCTCATTTCACAATACAGCCTAAGCAAAAGCAAAAATAAAATAAAATAAATGCCAGGCATGCAGGGAAGACTGGGAGCAGCTCCATTAAAGTCAATAGTTATACATAAAAATACATAAAACGAGGAAAGAAGAAGAACAAATGTCTTTAGATAATGTATGAGAATCACAGTATGAACCCTCAGCAGAGATCCATCTACAAAGAGAAGTTAGTCAGGAGAACTGATTTTTAACTTGCCATTTCAAGCTGAAGGAGAAAATAATAAAAATTTCAGGACAGCAGCATTGTCTGAAGAACTCTTTTGTGCTTAAACAGTAAGTCCTGAACAATTTTAAAGCTCAAAGTATGGAAATTAGCATCACAATCCATTGCTTCTATTCCTTTAATCTGTGGTTGGAGCTTGTTATTTAGCAGGACCATCAATCTGGCATCTCCAGTGACCAAAGCATTGCTTTAAGAAATAAGTCTTACTAGCCAAAGTATTTGCATTATTTTCAAAAGCTTTAAAATATGATATTTTTTCATTATTTAACAAACTGTAAGTATCTTTGATTTCCATCCTTGAATCGACAGAATTTAGCTGGAAGGAGGGGGAAAAAAAAGGGTTTCTTTTGTCAAGACTTTGCAACAAGTTTTATTTTAAAGAGAAGCTTTATGGAAATTTTGTGGTTGGTACAATGGGATTTCTCACTCACTGTCCTGCCCCACAGGGATGGGGGGGAGGAGTTCAAAAATGGAAAACCCAAGGGCTGGGATGAGAACAGATGAAGAATTGAAATAAAATAAAATTATTTATACATTTATATATTATATATATATATATATATATATATAATACTAAACATGTATATATATTATAATATATTATATATAAATTATTGTTGTTGTTGTTGTTGTTCTACTATTGTTATTATTGATGCTACTAATAATAATTGATGGTGGTTATGATGAAGATGATGATGATGATGATGATGATGAAAAGAGTGAGGCACAAACCCCAAGAAACACCAGTGATGCACAATGCAGTTGCTCAGCACCCACAGCCCAGTGCCCAGCCCGTCCCTGAGCACAGACCAGCCCCTCCCAGTACACTCCAGGTTACAAACTGGGATGATGTTCTGGGGTTTGGAAAATCCCTCTGGCCAGCTCAGGTCAGCTGTCCTGGCCATGCTGCCCCCTGGTTTCTTTTTCTTTTCCAAAGTCTTGGAGCAATGCAAATTTTCATCTTTATTTTTCTGGAGAAAAGCCAGTTTAGCAAAGGAACTCTTTGCTGCATTGCACCTCCTCAGCTCCCAAGTAACTCCCCCACATGGAAGCCCTGGATTCTTCTCTCTCCTCAATCCCCCTCTCCAGCCTCTCCCAGTTCTCACTGAGCTGACCAGGAGCAGGGACATTTCCCACTGGTAAATCCCTGCTGCAGTGGATTTGGTAATTTGGATACACCAAATTACCCCATGCAGGTTCCAGAGAGTGCAGCTCAAGGCAGAGGCACTCCTGTCCCAGTTCTGCCCTTTGCCTTTGAGTGACACTGTGCAGATCACACCACCTTTCTGCCCTCCTGAGATATGAATATTCAATCTTTCATAAAGCAATTTCAAGTCTACCAAAAAAACGTTGTGATTTTTGTTCTGTTTTGTTTTATTTTGCTGTTGGGTTTTCTTTTGTTTATTTGTTTGTTCATTTTTCTTTACTTTTCATTACCGACCCCTACGATTTTCTAATTTATTTTGGGTCCACTCTTCATTCCAAGTTTGTTGGTAGAGGAGGAGGAAGTGAAACAGGTTTGGCAGAATGCTGAGTTCCTGTACTGAGCCTTTAAGGTGTATATTCAATTCCAAGATCCAGGAAACTCAAGGAGTGGTTACATGGTGAACCCAATCAGTTTAATAAATATATTCCAGCTTTGTGGTGCCACAGATGCTCATCAAAGAGTTGTTTGCTTTTAAGCAAGATTTATTTAAATAATACATCCACTGAATCAATAAAATGCCACCTCTCGCTGCATTTTTTACTCAGCTCTCACCTAGCAGTTCAAAATATTCAATAGATTTATAATGAACTTCATTGTCCCCAGCTGCTGCTGGGTTTTACATCCTTTCACACCTAATCCTCACCATCTGCACATTCAAGATTAGACATGATCCCTCGTGGACCTTGCTGCGTGCGAGCATCCAGCTCAGTGGCTCAGACAAATTTCTCTCATCACTCAAACCACATCCTGTGCACCCACAATTACTTCACAGCATTACAGAGAGGCTCACTGGAGCCACAGAAATACTTTCATATTACTTGGCAATTATTCAGCACCTGAGAGGATTACACTTTTAAATTTCTTGTAGATTGTTAGCACATGGATGCTACAGGTTTTCGGGGATTTTAAAAATGAGTAACTGTGGTTAGTGTCTGTTTATCACCATATTAACACAGGGCCTGCCTCATTACACTGGTTTGAGAATTTAAAATAGGAGTCTGATTGTTGAAAACAAAGTGTATACAAGTACCTTCTAAAGGTCAGCTCTAAAATGCTCATTATGGTTTTGGCATTTCAGATTTTTTTTTTTTTGTAAGCATTCAAAATCTTAGTCCTGGAGCTATTTGAGCAGAAAAACTCACAATGTAGTTGGACAGCTCTAAACACTTCAGCCAATATGTGCTGTATAATTCACTTTTCACATCATTCAGACACTTCCACAGCTTTCATCAACACTGCAGAGTTAGCAGCACCATTCTTGGCTACAAAGCTTTAGAAGTCACTGCTATCTCTGGCTGCAAAATCAAACATTAAGCTGACATATCAGCCGTTAATTGCATCAAATGTTACTGCCCAAATTGTTGTTTTGCAGGTTTTAAGTTATTTTTCTAAGAAGGAGATCCTAACATTCATGGGAGAATTAAAGGCTGAAGGATGCAGGCCAGCATCACCACCCATGTGATGTACGTGACAGCCCAGACACAGACACTTTGATATGTGGCAATCCAAGAAACAGAAACCTGGGGTTACAAATCAGTGTTTGAGTTTTACTGAA
Organism: Parus major; assembly: GCF_001522545.3. Taxonomy (NCBI): domain Eukaryota; kingdom Metazoa; phylum Chordata; class Aves; order Passeriformes; family Paridae; genus Parus; species Parus major. Next base: position 65,198,866 of record NC_031771.1, read on the forward strand.
CACCTGTAATTCACTTGAAGAGGACAGGAAATGATGGGGACACTGCTCCAAACCAGGGGAGTGACATAAATTCAGATGACCAGCACAGAAACGCTGTAACTGAGTGTGAGAGCAGCAGTGCATCCTCTCAGTTCATGGCATGCCTCACATCCCAGATACCTGGGGCTGGGAAAAGGCTTTTACATGGAACCAAATTCATTCCATGCAACTGAATCTGAGGGATGGAAACAATCCTGACTCCTCTGTTTAGATATTCCTTTAATTCTTCTGTCTTTGCTGTCATTTATTTCTGCTTTACCAGAGTCCAAAGTGTGCCTTGGATGGGGAGTTAGAATGCAGCCTGTGTCTTAAGAAAAAGCTACTATTTAAATTAGAAATTAAATAATGCTAAAAAAAAAGCCTATGGGAGTTGTCCCAGTCACGAGGTAAAATGAGCAATATTTTAATTTAATAAAACAGCTCTTTTCCTCTCTAAAAATTCTGGGTTTTGAAGAAGTTTCAATCTATGGAACAGAAATACCAATTTTGTCCTAATGTACTTTCCTTGCTACTTTCATAAAAATGAATAGTTTTAAACAAGAGAGGAAAAAAAAGTTGCAATTTGTGTCCTGGAAAAACACCTCTATTTTTGGAAATGCAATGAGCATGATTATCTTCCATTGAAGCACAAGAATAATAGGTATTAATGATGGCACTTCTGCTAATTTCATAACCCATTCTCCCAGCTGAATGAAGCAGGGTTTATCCAGTGAGCCTCACTGAAGTTAAACATTTGAACACCACAAGGTGTTCAGCACTATACAGCACATCCCAACACTGCAAATACTGTATTTTAGCTCAGTGCTAGATAATGGACTAGCTGTACTGGCAGTCCTCAGTAGAAAACAGTCTTTAAAACAAAATTAGCCTTTAGAAAGAGTATTTCAAAACAATCAGTGAACCCCAACAGCTTGAGGAAATACAACCCAAAGTCTGCAATAATAAATCCTGTAACTTCATTTGATTGCCTTCAGTGATTTTTCCATGGATCTCCTATCCCTTAATTTTTAGAAGACAATTATCTCCCTCATCAGTTTTCTGAATATAAAAGAGTTGTTCCTAGGAACATGAAATGCAGATGTGACCCCCTCTTGTACTGGACAGTTATTCTCTCTTAGGAGTAACATAAGAAGGAAAAGAACATTGGCACAAAATTCCTGAAATTCCTGAAATTTAACAGCAATTGTAACAGATGGGAGTCCTACTGTTCTTTGACCCACACAAAATGGGTGAGTTCATGATCTTTTCCAAAGCCAAGGTTCATCTGTTCAGTACCTGCTACTGCAACATTCACCTGCAGGCACCTGGAGCTGCAGTGCCCCACTCACACCCCAGCTGGGCAGAACCTGCCAGCCTCAGTGCTGGATTCCTGCCAGCCAGCTTGGAAACTGGCTCTGGAAATGAATCTGCAATTGGGAAGACAGGGCCACTGTTTTCACACACACATCCATCTGCTGAATGCCAAGGAAATGATCCTGAAATGAGAAAAAATACCTTGGCCCATCTACTCCTTCAGGAGATTCCCAAAGGCTTTTGGAGATGGGGAATTGGAATTGACCTGGCTACAGGAGGTGAAAATCTGCAGCTGATGTGAAGTGAATGAGACAGGCTTTCTGCTGGGATGACAGCAGATGATGGTGTAATTAAATATTTACCATAATGAGAGGTCACAAGGGAGTGTCCATAAGCAAAACTCGAATTTGCTCCTGCCTGCTTGGCCTTGCAGCCCTCACAGAGCTCTGTTAACAACGTGTGTGTGAGAGTTAAATGTAATTATACACACACACACTTCACCCACACGCCAGTTTTCATATGGTGACATTAACATCCCTTACGAATTAATTAAACCTAACAAGACACCCATAATTAAGACTACTGAGGTTTATTATTTCTCTTTTACTATTGGGAAGCAGACCCAGGGAGATTAAGTGCCTTATCTAAGTAAATGAATCTCTAAATTACAGTGGGAACACAGTCCAGGGGCCCTGATTCCCAGCAAATTGACTGCTTAAACATTGAAAAAAAACTGCTTTGTGCACCCGCATTAAAAAAATTGTCTGAGTTTAGCTGCCAGTTTACCCTTTTCTGGATGAAAAAATATTTATGGAACTCAATATTAGCCAATATAGTTCCCTTAAAAAATTAAAACAATCCACCACCTGTCTGAATTTTTAATTTGTGTTTGCTTTCAGATGACTTCTGCAGCACATTGTCCACTCATGTTCATCTCTGTGAGATGCAGGAGCAGAGCCTTTACTGAGCCACTGCTCTAACTATTGAAATGTTTTTGCAGATTGAGAAATACATCAGATAAATTATATTTTCTATCATCAGGCTGTCTGATCAATTAAGACAGGAGCACATACAAGTATTGAGGCATCACCTGGTTATTTTTTAACCTTCAGCTATAAAGGACTTGGTAAAAAGCAGATTTTAGGGAATGCTTCCTCTTCTAGATCACAAATAAACACTAATAGAACTTCTGAAACTTGACCTTGAGTGGCCTTCATTTTCAAAGGCTATTTCTACCAACTAGAGAATAAAGTATGGGAAAAAATGCTTTAAAAAAAATAAAAATATAAGTAATGAAAGTCACAGGAGTACAGAGGACCTGAAAGACCATTTGCATTAGGCAGTTCCTATATTCCTATCATAAAGAAGCCATATTACAACCTACAGTCAAATCCATTAGGAAAGCTAATGACCTACTGACCTCAAATCACATTTTTTACTCTCTGTTTAATTATAAAATCACTGAATAACTGCAATTTAAGATCATCTGCATCCAACCCCTTATAAAACTTCTGTATGGGTGAGCTCTAAGGAGCCCTTGTGACGCAAATTATCACAGGAAATGTCACCTCTACTTTGCACGCCATTCAAACTTGAAAGAGAACCAGACACTTGTCTTTTTAGGCTTGAAATCCCTCATTATTGATCCACGGAACATTAACATGTTTCATGGCTTGTTTGTTTCCTAAAAATAGTAACTAGATCGTGTTCAAGTGCCACTTTTTAAGGAAAAAACAAAACATAGAAAAGTGAGGCAAGCCTCAGTGCGCAGGTAGGTCAAGACTTCCCAAATCCACTTTGGAAAAGCCAAAATAAGTGATTCCCCAAAAATTCCACACAGCAAAAGCTGCACACACCATTTGCCTCATCTCTCAAACAGTCCTGGGGATCCTAGAACTTCAATTTGACTGAGCTTTTGTCTTCCTCTCTCCCCCACCTCTCCAATTTTCCCTGTGCACAATCCTGTCCTGCCCCTTCTGCCAGACAGGTCATGGCTCAGCATCTCCTTGGTCTCTATCAGTACTTCTTGCAGAGAAACCCAACATGATAAAACACACAATCAATGCCTGTATCAATCATTCCAGAAAAAAAATTGAATCTATACACTAATCAGTGATACCAGCAAACATTTGTTTTGGGTTTGTTGTTTATTTGGATTTTATATTTGGTGTAATTGGCCTATTTTTTTCCCTGTTGCTAAAGGAGTAGAAGCAGGCACTCCACAACCATCCTGCTACTTTCTTCTTGCCTATTTTAATTTGGTTGTGACTTCCTGCTCTGCTGGAACTGCTGTCAAACCAGCCTGGCTGGAGATGCAGACACAGAGAAGCTCCAGAACAACCTCCAGCAGCAGTACCAGGAATCATTTATACATGTTCCAAGTACAGCAGCACCTTGTCAAACCCAGCAGAAGATGAGCTGGGAATCAGCATTCAAGATCCCTGAACCAAAAAAGATGAAAGCTGGTCGAACACTGGTTATTAGAAAGAATTGAAAGTATCAGTCACACAGGAATCTCTAGACAGGTGATACCTCTTCCCACTCCTAAAAATGATAGATCAAAAGGAAAGATCCACAAAGCAGCATTGCATTTACTCATCTCTCCAACTCTGTGCTGAAAAGGAATGCCTGCAAGTGCTCTGGTCTCTCTCCTGATCTATCCTGGCCCTTGGAAAGGCTCCACAACCATCTGCAGACATCAAAAGTTACCAACCACTCCAGCTACCTGAACCTCTCCTGCTCTATTTCTGGGCAAAGAGAGATGAGTGGCAAACAAAAATGGAGAATTAACAAACCATAAATCCATGAGCATTGAAATAATGAAGGGCAAAGTGAACTGAGTGTGATAATCAAGGATATATTAACAAACACTGTTACATACAGAAGTGGCATATATATATATATATATATATATATATATATACACACACATTAGTGTGTCATATATATGTCATATATAGGTGACACACAGAACACAAAACCTGGGGTATTACTACTGGTTTCAAAGCTGTTTCTGTGCAGTTCTCACTGCTGCTTTCTGGTTCATAAGGAGATCGTTTTACACTTAGCCCTCAAAATATTTTTCATGGATTTTTCCACAATCTGATTGTGGGAAAGCAGGACCAAAGAGTATCTTTCTTCTCTGTCTGATAATAAGCCCAGTTCTGAGCAATATTCCATGTATTTAATTTTTCCCCCATACTTGAAAAAAAAGCTGCCAGAGCTGAAGATTTACAAACAATGTGTGACATTCTTCTCACCTACATTTCACCTCCTCCTTTTAGTCTCCTGCCTCATTTATCTTTTTCTATATTTGTTGAATTGCACCATCTTTATTTCTTTTATATATCTACCCTCCTTTACTTCTCTAACAAACTGCTCTCACTTTCTCCATCAGCTTTCTCTTCTCACCCAGCAGGCAGGTGCTTGGAATCTGCAGATGTAGGGGCCAAACCTCCCAGTCAATCTTATCAAGAACAGTGAGAGGGGGAAAAAAAAAAAACCACATTAGGTGAGAGAAAAAATAACCACACTTTACCAAAATGTAGAATACAATGTTTTTAAATTGAATAATGATGCTTACATCAAGATCAAAAGCACAGTGAGTCACAGAACTGCAGATCCTCCTGTGCAAGAATAAATGTTGGAAACTAAACCTTTGAATTTCCCAAATTAACAAACAAAACACCCAACAAGATACCTTTTTGGTTGTGGACCAAAAGAATGTAGGAAAATTCAGTGGGGACAAGAATTTAAGTGCTGTCAGCTTTTCAAAACAACCCTTCACTCTATGATCTAGAGCTTTGACACTCTGCCTGAAAATTCAACTTATCTAGAGCTTTGACAATCCTTGTCTGAAAATTCAGCTTATATTGACTTTTTTTTTTCTCTCTGGTTCAGTTTAGCCATGAATCCCCTGTTCTGCTGCTCCTGGGTGCAAGCTGCTGTTAACAATTTGACATCCCTGCCACTGTGCACAAAGCACATTCCACTGCTTGCTGCTGCTGATTGCAAATGGGACACAGGGATCTCTCAGATCAAACTATTTATTATGGGATCACAGTGCATGGCTACCTTTATGCCTCAGTGGCCAGCAGTCCCTATGTAGCAATAGAAATCTTAGGAATAAGCAACTCGGATACAGAGCACGAAAATCTAGGATGGAGAATTCCTAAAAAATACAGAATTGTCTCCCAGTGGATTCATAATGCTGCCAAAAAGCTGAGCAGATCTACCAGGTGATTTCAGCATATCTAATTCTTATTTACTTTTCCATTTCTGTCTGCTTGAGTTTTTAAACAACTTTTTTGGGAATGTGTCCCAATTCCTGTATTGAGTTACTTGAATAAATTCATATGGAATCTGAAATTCTGTCTCAGTGTCCCAGCTCCCCCTGACTGCCATCAGCTCATTTACAGGGCACAGCTGTTTCCATCACCCGGGTATCACCAAGGACCACCTCACTTTGTAAGAGATCAAGGGTGGGGAAAGTAGATGAAATAAATATACTTGCAGATTTAAAAAAGCTGCCTGAGAGATACTAAAAGCAGACAAAAAACTTGACAGTTGGGGGTTTTTCTGTCTTGTGGGGGGGAAAAGAAGTGAAAACAACCAAGAAAATACTAAAATTATCTTGCTTATGAAGAGGAAATATACATGTGGAACACAGTGTTAACAGTGGCTGACTTTGCCTCTTTTGATTTCCAAATAATTCCACACTTGGAAAATTTAGGTGTGATTTTTTTTTTTTCCCAATTTTCCCCCAACCTCTAATTAAAAGTCACACTAAAAAAAAAACCCTCATTCAATGATAAATATATGGAAACTTTAATAGTTACCAGAATAAGTGTGCTAAATACGGATACAAAATTAAATGCTAAAAGTAGAGCTATTTATCATTCTGCTTTTACTTTCCCATTCAGATATTATATATATATATTCATATAGATAGGTATATACTTTTTTTTTTTTTGGAGGGGGACTATATTTAAGAATTTCAACTCCCATCCTAACAAACATGGATTTTTATTTCTTTTTTTTCTGAGTATAGCTCTGTGCTAAAGAGCAGGAATATTACAATTATCATTCCATGATTCAGGAAGCATCAAAACATTTGGGACACCAAAATCGTGATCTACACATCTGTGTAAAAGAACAATATCACAGTTTTGAGGGCTGAAGGAATCCAGTTCACCACCCACATCCTTTTATACTATGACTGTTGTTAAGGAACAACATTTCCCCTTCCCAGAGGCAGCTTCCCAAATGCTGATGGCAGATCCCTCACACTGCAGACAGCACACAGCAGCTTCACTTTTTGACATTAATGGGTTTTCTCTAACATATGATGGAGAAAATGCCTCATTTCTCCCCATCATCTCCCAAAGAGATGCTGAGTGTCTTTAGTCAGCTGTGACGACGCCACCATGCGTGACAACATTCTCACAGCTTTGAAAGGAAAAGGAAAAATTTCCATAGTCTGGAGAAAGCAACAGCTTCTTGTATGCAAAGAACCTGCCAGCTAATAAGAAAAGTATTTTTATTTATTTTCATGTGTAGGAAACTGAGAATCAGCAATGTCATGAGAGATCAGAACACAGGGAAAGCAGTGAAGCTCAACCATGGCTGCTTCAAATTCAACAGTCACGATCATCATCAGGTGTTGATGCTGCCTATCCACGGGGAACTGGGAGCAAACCACCTGGAAGAGGACATTAGGACATACTGGACATGTTAACCCATCCCATTCCTGATATTCCAGGAGATTCCCCACCTGGTGGGACAGGCACAGTCTCTGCTGCTGGAAGGCACATGGTGAAAGCAAATTAAAAGCCGACACCAACATGAAATCACAATTAATGACTGCATGAATATTCATTACAGTTAGTGATTACAGGACATGACCTTGCCTTGGCACACACAATCCAACTCCATCCATGATGCTCCTTTCCCCTTCACATTCCAGTCTTAGAATTCAGGAGAAACACCTTCAAATTCCAGAGTTTGGAGTAAGAGATTTACCTATGGCATAAGGATATGGTGGCTTCCCCAATTCATTCAAAATGCAGATATTATTGAGCAGCCTGCTCTAGTGGAAGGTGTCCCTGCCCATGGCAGAGGGGCTGCAGCAAGATGATCTTTGAGGTTTCTTCCAACCCAAAGCACCCAGTGATTCCATGATATCATTTATCTGTTATCTCACAACTAGAAATAAGTACACTCCAGTGCATAAGTGCTGTAGCTCCAGCTCATTCCCACATTGCTTGTTGAGATTTTATTTAGTTAAGAAATTCGCATGAAACTTTCAGATGACACACGATACATATGTGCAGACACTTCAGTATTTTTTTTTACCCCATTCCCGCTGTTGTTGAGTGAAATGATGGCATCTATCACAAAAGCAGAACGGAGTAGACTGTTACAACTCTACTACTAAGCAGCAGGATATGAATAAATGATCCTGAATGGAGAGGTTTTTTTAATTGCTGTTTGTCTTGTGACAAGGGCTTTGGGCTGCACCAGAAACCCAGGGCAGATCCTTACCAGTTACTCATTAAGCCAATTTTTCATGCACAATAAGCTATTGAAGTCATAATGAATATCCTATAAAAGCAATTGAAGAAAATAGAATACATACCACAGTCAAGCCCTTTACTGTAGTACATTAAACTTGTTTTCTACTCCATAGGGTATCCACAATTTTATGCCTTTCTTCCACAATGAACTTTACAAGCAAGCTACAGGATTTACCCTGATTTCACTCTCTATCTCCACTCTAAGAAGACAGAAAAACCAAAGCATGTGCTGCAGCACGTTATCTTCTTACAAACAAATCTCTAGGAACTTCAAGAAGCATATAGATTCTCACAGAATTCAGTTAACCTCTTGGGTAAAAACTGCATTTCTAAGTATAACTCCATGAATTTGTAGACAACAAACAGGAAGTGTAATTTAGTGTTGGCTTTGAAATACACAAAAACATTTTACTGGGGCATCACAGCTCAAGGCACTAACTCTCTGAAGTACTCAGCAATTCAGAAAGGAAAAAACTGAGAGAATGCTGGAATTAATTTACCACCAGAGATGGGCTCCAGCTCCATATATGGGATATGAAGTTCAGTTTCTTTCAATCCACACATATAATTATGTTCCATTTTTGTTAAACAGACACTGCAGAAAGAGTTTTTTTTGTGGGTGCTTTTGTCCTTTTCCCATTTGTCTTGGCTCACAGGAAAACAGAGGTGTTATAGGAAACACAAGGTATTTTTTTCCCCCAAACAAACCTTTATAGCATAAAAATATAGCACAGCTTTTGTTTATAAGCCTTAATAATTTGGTGGCATGAGATATGTTGAGTGGATAGAAGGATACAAAGAAGCCAAGCTAAAATCTACAGGTTTCAGGTACTGTTTTAGAAACACAGATTTTTGTCTCAGACAGCTTTAACTTCCGATGGCACATTCATAAAATCAAAGAATCAACTCCTAAATCACTGTGACACAGGAGCGAAGCCCTAACATTTGTTTGACATTGCCTGGATGAATTCTCATCTCTTCAGTGACTTTTCCTGTGCTCCATTTTCTGATGGCAATAATATTTTAATCTGTGCTAACAGGTGACTGTCAAGTGATGTTACAGCATCCAGGTAGGAACAAAGTGATGGCTGCTCCAAGTCTGTTCCTCAAAGACAAAACCCTAAATTCAATTATAGCAAATCAGCATCCTCCTGCATGGGATCTACCCAACTTTTATAGACAAGTCATTTCAAAATACCCCCTCCCTTTCTCTACTGTTTTAATTCAAGTGGTTTTTTGTTTCTTTATTAATTTTCAAAATTTAGCTAGGAGAATCAGGGAAGGATTGGCCAGTCAATGTTAAAGAGAACTGAATAGAGGCTTTTGGTGTAATGTTCACTGACTCCATCAAATCATGCATTTTTATAATTTCTTTAGTTCAAACTCAACATCTGATGCATGGTTGCCTTTGATTCAGAGTGACAAGCAAAAAGTTTACTGTTAAAGATTAATCATGTTCTTCTGTTCCCACTCTCCTTCTGCTCTTAGATTTAGGAGGATGCGCTCAACTGTAGTTTTATTTTCACATTATGAAAAACTCTGGTTTAGATTCCATGTATTTTTAATTTATTCTTCCACATTTCTTACTCAATAGTAATGTAAGTAATGCATGTAATAAACACACATTTCATTCATTCCTTTTGTACTTCACTAATAAATGGTGATTACTCTCAAAAGGTCCTTCTGTTTATCCATGATTCTAAAACATGTGGTTTATATTTCTTCTTTGTGCTTCTCACCTTTGAAACGTCCTCAAGGTCATTACCTCTCAATTTATGACCTCTCAATATATTTTAATTGGAAAAACTCTAACTCCTGTTTTTGGTACAGGGAGCACTGCTACTTCCCCTCTCCCAACCGATTCAAGGCCCAGCTCCCACCATCCCCACGCTGTCAGAAAATGCACGTGCTGCACACCCCACCCATCACCCAGGGTCCTGCCACCAACAAATGATATTTTCCTTTTTTTCCATGGAAAGGTTCAAGGCCACACTGGAAAGGGCTTGGAGAAACCCCAGGGGTTGGAACTGGGTGACCTTTAAAAGTCCTTTCCAGACCAAACCATTCCATAATTCTGTGATGTTCCCTTTTACTTTTGATGTTAATCTTCATTTTGTATAAAGCCTGCTGTGTCAGGAGCAGATCTGTCACTCTAAAACTTACCATGTATTTATCAAATCACACTCATTAAGAACAAAAAAAGGAATAAACCCATTTTTTTGTCTTTAATAATCTCATTCATTTCTCATCTGAAGCTTAACAAAGCCATATTTTCACAGTAAGTAGCAATCCTTCCCACATGATTGTCATCAATGTCTACAGAATTGTAGCTTTTATTTTAAATGATATTTAAAAGAGGTTCTGTCATTTCTAGTTGCAAAGATAACTGCTGAAACATGAAAGCAAGAATATCAATGCTGTAGCTGCCTCCTAAGCCTGACAGATGCAGTGCCTCTGCTGCTGCTCAGAGCAAGATGCCAAGATGCTGAGCAGCCATGGTGAAGAGAAAAGAAAGAAAAGAAAGAAAAGAAAAAAA
>NC_031771.1:65209623-65265060 GCF_001522545.3 Parus major
GAAAGAAAGAAAGAAAGAAAGAAAGAAAGAAAGAAGGAAAGAAAGCCTAACAATTATTAAAAAGAAAACACATAAGAAACTTTTCCCACTTTCTGAGACTGACTCCTCCCCTCTCGCTCCTAAGAAACTCATGAGAAAACTTCTTTCTTTCCTGCTTGTCAGACATGGCAGGATTTGATGACAAAAAGAGACAATTAGGAAGAACTAGAACTGAAGAATATTCCTCTTTCAAAAGCAAGCACAGGGTCCTACACAAAGGAGAGAGATAAAGACAGGATGAGAGGGGAGGAAGGTGAAGGAGGACGGATCACCCAGCTTCACTTCTATGTTAACTCTGCTCTGGCTGAGGTTTTTTCCCTTTCTGGACTCCCATCAAGAGAAGCCCATTGCCCCACAGGTGCTTTCTCAGCTGCAAGGACCTGGCAGGGCCCCTGACCCGAGGGATGGGATCACATTTGTGCCAACTCTACACACAGCACAATTCCTCTGCCTGTAAGAGAGGTGATGGCTGGGACACCAAATGGTAAATTTCTGTGATAACACAATCTGCCCCCCTCCAGGAGCTGGAACTCATCTGAACCTGAGACTTAAATCCAATTCCAAAACCATTTATTTAAAAAATAAACAACAAAAAAAACCCACAAAAAACCAAAACCACATTCTCTTTCAACATAGAGGTAATCAAATACCTGGGCTGAACTGCTGCTGATCGGTTTTACCTGATTAAATTACTACTGGAGCAAAAAAGTACTGGTGAGTTCAGAGCATTGAAGCAGTGCAACACATAAAAATACTGTGCATCAGCAAAATCCTGACAGTCAAGGGGTTAACTGCTATACTAGAATGAAATATATAACTCTAATCATTATTTATTGTCAATTATTTAATAATACAAAAATATTATTAAAATGTGCAGATAAACAAAGTAAATGGATGTGGCATATCCCTTTCAATAAACTAAATACTGAAAATTATGTCACCCAGTATTAGACAAATTAGCTGTATATAAAGTGAATGAAGTAAACAGAATAAATAAAATACAATACCTCTCTAAAGAGTGAAGAAACTTCTGACTAAAAGGAATGGGCAACAATGGAATTTGAACTGAGAAAGCCTCAGTTCTACAATTACATCAACTTTTACTGCAGCTCCACAAAGTTATTGCCCTGGGATTGACTAAACCTTTCCCTGGAAATGGCCAGAGCATTCCGAGCTGAAGGATGATATTTTTATGGACTGCTGGTCGCTTTTAATTCCTTTATAGCACATTAAAATATAGTCACTCTTTTAGCCATTTTAACCTTGTTTGGCACAAATGGTTGCACTTGAAATTCATCGACTTAAATGGTCCATGGAAGGTATCATTAAGAATTGCTGTAGCAGATATTTTTTACTTTTTTTTTTTTTTTAACTTGCAATGCATTTAATTATTAATGTCCCTCTATCATTTATGGCCCATTGTTTTTCAGATTTTCCACATCCTTACGTGTTCAAAGACTTACAGAAGTGGGAACAAAGAATTCCAGACACAAAGACATTCTGAGTTATCACTAGACCTTGCAATAGTCCTGAGTGGCTGTACTGTGAGTTTTGGTGATTATATCCAAATATCCAAGGTTAGGCTCAATAACAACCTGAGGGCAACGCTGTCATTTACACAGACAATCTGGAGATACTCTAGGCTCACACACCACTGAGTATATTTGTCATGCATATATATGCATTATTATCTGTTCTTACTTTAGGATGACCTCTGAAAAGAATTGTATTTTTGTTTCTTTGATCTACAATGTAACTTGAGGAATACAGGTTAGCTCGCTGATTTTCAGTAAGAGGGCCCCTAACCTCACAGATTATTAATTTTCCTAAGTTTTCCTTGAACAACTCCAGTGTTGTTAAGATTTAAATCTGTAATCTGCAAACACTGATCTCCTTTCTGTAAAATCCAACAGTGGAGTGACAAGCAGGGCTTGCCTTTGACATAAAAAAGGAAAAAAAAAAATCCCATAAAACTACCCTTATTCATCTAGCCAGTAATTGGCTTTATTGCTGTATTTGTTTTTATGTATGTTAAAACAATTATTTCTTTTGTAACATTGCTGAAGCAGTCAAGGACAATCTGCTTTCTTTTTCTGTACAAAAACAGAATTGTAAGAAGAAAAACCACTAAACCAAGAGTTATTTATTTATCTTCCTTGGAATCATTACCTATTAGCTATTCTATTCCATCATTACCTATGATTTTACTGTTCTGTAAATAAAAATGGACCAGGTCTTCCAACAAACCTCTTCCCTCTGGTTGCTATTTCCCAGCTGCACACCAAGAAATGTAAATTTCTGTTTCTTGTCTTGGAGTAATTTATCCCAATGCCATAAGAGCAGCCCCAACAACAGCCTCACCATCATCCCCCCCAACTTCCAAAGGGAATAGCTGGAGCCTGAAGTGGATCTGGAGAGAGGGAAGCAGCTCTAAGAGGAAGGAACTGAGTAGAAGGAAAAGCCAAATTGAAAAGAAATGTTTTGGAGCTCCCAAGGTGACTGAGAGCCAGGGAATTTCAGGTTAAAGGGCTATTGCAGAGGTGCCCAAAATTTTCTCAAGCTTAAGTCAGTGTCACATCAATCAATACAGAACAAAATGCTTTTGGAAAAAATAAAATCCAGCAAACCAAACCCCAAAAGGATATTTTGAAGGAAGAGAAGGGAAGAGTAGAGCTAGGAGCCCAAAATTCTGCATTCTTACGAAATAAAAGCATTTCTCTTAAGATATATATGATATATGTCCAGTAGAGAAACAGAAAGGTTTATTACATGCATGAAGACTAACAAGAAAATAACGTAATTTGTCTAAGACTTGGGTTTTCTGTGAGAAAGCTCTCACTGTGTGAGAGTGCTGATTTGTAAGGATTTACACAGCCTGAGAGATTGTGTTAAGATCACAGATACATTGACTGAGTCCCATCTCTCCAATTTTCTTCCCCAATCTTTGAGGAAGATTATCTGACAGGAGGTCATGAAGAGCAGAGCTCCTGGCTAAGAATATGTTATTCCCTTTCCTGGCCATGCTCTAAATAATCCTGATCTCCACAAAGTATCAATTTAGCACTTTCCAGGAGAGCATTAAATGGCATAACCCAGCTTTAATACCAAAAAGCAGAAATACAATATAAAACCAAAGGGTTCAGTGTTGTAAACTCCTCATAGCCTTGGACACATCTCTGAACATAAAGTGGGATCAGACACACTGAAAACTCTCCTTTGAACTTTTTAAGTTCTTTATAACTTGGTTGTGATGCTGCTCAATAACCCAAAGAAATAAAAGAATCCATTGACTCACTACAGAAAAAAATTCACATGAATATGCTAAAAAGCAACAAAGAACTAAAGACATTTGCAAACCCTTTTCATTGTGCATCTCTGTACTTTTATGTCTTTCAATAAAGGTGTATATTCTAGTGTAAAAAAAAGCTGGTATAACAGTAAACTTTAAATTTCAGGAAAAACAAACTGAATCTGCTTCAGCTTCCCAAATATGACATTAAGTCAGCATGAATGTTTCTCTCCATTTTGAAGAACACATGTATGGAATCACCCTAAAAGTGAAGTAATGAAAACATTTTTTTATGTATCCCAATAGAAATCTGGGTTTAGTTACCAAAAACTTAACAGAGAGTAGCAGTATCCAGTTATCCACAACAGTGCAGAACTGTGTACATCATGTACTTACACCTGCACAAAAAGTATGGAAATAAAACCTGTCCCCTGACTTTTTAACAAATGCATTTTCATTTTCAGTCTATTTTTCCTTTACAAGCCATGATTTAGCTCAGGCTGGGGAAGCATTCTAGGGAAAAATCACTTCACACTTGTTCCATGGATAAATTTTCCTCCTAGACACCTCCTGTTGCCTCTGCTGTTCTATGTTTTCAGAAAGTCGTGGGAATCTTATTAGAAACTGTTTTCCAAGGATTCTGTGCAATTCATTGGGCAGATTGAATTGGAGAAAAAAAGAAAGTCTAGTTCACCAGGTTTCTTCCAGAGCTGGGAATACAGAAGCAGCAGCTTCCATGGGTGCACATATATGATATATATATATATGTATATACATATAGATATATATATTTAGGTCTGATAATTCAGTACAAGAAGAACAGAATGTATTTTCTATATAGAAAGCAAAAAAATCAAAACAAAAGTATGGCATAGCCAAGAATAGTCCTAAAATTTCTGCACAGCAACAGAGAAACCAAAGCTTTCAAAGTCAAATAAGAACAACATTTACAGGGTACTTTTCTTCTTATGCATTCAATGCCTTGTCCAGAGTTACAGTAACAATTAACACCACAACAATAATGAGGATTTCTAATACTATTCAATACAATTTTATAAGAAAATAAAGCTCTAATCCTTCATGCCTTCAGTGAAAAGCAGGTAAACTCCATATTTATTACTGGGATTTCTTTAATAACTAATCCACACCAAATAAGTGACACAGAATGACAATCAGTGATCCAGACCTCTGACAGAGCCTCTCCTTCCAGTTTTTAATTTCCAAAATTTCCATTCATTTGGGCCATTATTGCTCTGTTACCTCCAATTATCTTTTCTGCCCCCATCTGGTAATAATATATATATATATATATATATATATATATATACACTGCTTATTCATTACTTTACCTAACTGAAATCTTACATCACAGACTAATCCATGACAAAATATTCCCAGGGGTTTAAAATGTCCCTGTACAATACTCATTATAAATGGAAAATTAATGAGGAAAGTTGCTTAAATATTGCCTCTAGTTTTGCAGAGACTGGAAATTAACATTTTGAAAGTGGATGCAATCTCATTTTGATATGTTATGGTCTTTAGCAATAAATAAGTAATATTGTTTCTCCAAATTGCTATTAAATTAATCTGCTGGTGTATTCTGAATTTTGCTACAGCACCTGATTATTACAGTAAACACTTACTCCAACTCTATCACTCATAAAATTCTGTTATTCAAGTTAATAATCCAGGAATTGTTACAGAAATTGCTCATGAGTGTGCACACAGAGAGCATGAAAACTCCAAATCAGACAGCCCCTGTAGGAACTGTGACACAAATACACCTAGACAAATTGTAATATACCCAAATAGCTAAATAACTAAATAACAAAAGTACTGAATAACTAAATAAATAACTAAATGAAAGAGTAAATGCTGGGTCCAATCCCCCAAGAAAGAAAAACTGGGGAGGGAAGAAAGGGGAGATTTTCCTTTTTTGATCCTAGATATTCAAGTTGTACACATCTTTAAGAAATGCTACAAACTGCCAAAGAATAAACTTAATAAATGATTTTGATTCTAAAACAGGAAGACTAATGGGCACAATGGTTTCTTGTTAGGTTCCTGGGCAGTTAGTAACTCTAATCATACTGTATTCCTACTTTGGGAAAAACAATCCAGCAGGATCTCAATAGACAGTAAGAAATTAAACCCAAATGAAGGACATGAATAACTTCAGATTCACTGGGAACAACCAAGTATCTTTCCTTTTTTTCCTTCTGTTTTTGAGGTGCCAGTGGCATCAGGGATTTCCTGTTGCTGAATTCTCCCAGTTCTACAAGAAGGCCACTTCTAGCTCAGTCTTTGGCATTTCCAAAGGGACAAGAGGCAGAAGAGCTGCTGCATCACTGAAAATCATCTCTATTCCACAACCATTTCAAACAAATTTCTCATTATATCTGAAATATACTAAAAAAGAAAGCTAGCCAGGCTATGAGATCACCAACTAATCTCTTTTCCTGCTGCACAAACAAACACGAAAACATTTCGGTTTTTCTCAATTTCTCCCCTAAATTTTCCTGTTACTGCTGAAATGTGTTTCTGGTGGGGGAATCAAATGATAGTTCACATCCTTTGGCTGAAATGTGAGATTATTTTCAGTGCCAGAGAGATTACTTGTGGATACATAAATAATGTATTTTTTGCTTCAGTCATCCAAAACACTGATCTGGTACAAATCAACAATGACAAATACCAAATTTCCTGTTTCCTTCTCAAAAAAATTACAATTCAAATAATGTAATACATAGGACATCTCAATTTAGCATTACTTGAGAATATCAGAAACGAGAATTTGGGAAATGTGATTTGTCTTCTTCCATTGATATTATCAGGACTACTTTATAGCAAAGCATTACAGAACATTTCCTTTCTCTTGATTCAGATCTTAATCCAAAGTTAACTATTGGGTTTTGCACATTTTAATCCAACCAGGGTGTTATAATCAAGCCCATTTTGTGTGTGTGTGTGTGGGAGGGGGTACAAGGAGTGTGCTTGGGGCTGACTTCATTTAAAGGAAGGCTGAGAAGTTTTTGGTGAAAGGCTCTGTTGATAAATGGTGGTTAGGAGAAGAAAATTGGTTATTCAATGAACAAAGTGGTGTGTAATTTATTTTACTTCATTAGATGCTGAATTCTTCAAACACTGCAAGGAATTAGAATGCTTTGAAACTTATTATTGTAAGTACATTTAATCATAGCTTTGAAGTTACTTTCAACATAGCATGTTCTTTTTGATTAAATTATCTTTCTTCCATTCCACTACAAGTACCCAGTTCAAGGGGAGAAGAGGAGGAAAAAAACCAACAAACCTTTCAAAAGTCATAAATAAAAACAACAATAATTTTCTTCTGTTTTTTTTCTGAAATATTTCCACAACCTCCTGTTGTTATGAGTGTACCAGTTCCTGGAGAAACTTGAGTACAATTTTGAATGCATAAAAATTATCACAAAATTAAACAATTATGTTATTATATATGGTATAAGTAATTTCAAGCAGAGAAGCAGAATAGCAGGGAGCACAAAGATGAACTAAAAATGCACTAGCAAGGTGCATGGATTTTTTTTGAACAAAGATTAAAGGAGTTCAATAGACACTCTCTCACCCTCGCTTCTTTGTACATATAGCACTGATAATTTGAGCTCTCTGTTATGTGATATTTCTCTTTATCATGACAAATGATGGCTGAAAGGAGCAATTTTGGTTCAAGCCTTCCTCCTGCTTGAAAGAAAATTTTGGTTCAGTGATTTAAGCAAGGCAAAGCACCATGAATCTCCTCCCTGTTCCCGAGCTCGACTTGGACACGGGCAACTGTAAAATGGATCAGTCCAAGGAAAGATCACAAATGAAGCTTCAAGGAGCTCTGCTGATCTCAGTCATCCCCAGTCACCTTCAGTTTTCAAATGTGCATCTTGTACTTCTGTGGTTTCACTGGGTTTCAATTCTGTAAAGCACTAAGTGAAGAGAAAGAATGTTTTTATACTCTTCTGAGTATTTTTTCTCTTTTCTTTTTAAGTGTAAAGCACCAATACAATAATGCAGGAGTATGGATTACTTTAGGTAAGTCCCACCCCTGGAAGTGTTCAGGTCAGGTTGGATGGGGCTTGGAGCAACCTGGGATTGTGGAAGGTGTCCCTGCCCATGGCAGGGTGTAGAAATTGATATTTGATATATCAAATTATATTTAAGGGTCTCTTTCATGTTCTCTCACAGACAACTAACACACTAAAGGAGAGAAAAACACTTTTTCTTCTACTCTTTCCTAAGTTTATTAACTGCCTGCCCAGCTTGTAACAATAAACACTAAATTACCTTATGGCAGAATTTAATGTATTTAATAGCCTCATGCTTTACATTTATTTTGGTACTTCCATTTCTACAACATGGGCTCTTTATTGCCTTTGGCTGAAGTGTTGGGAAGGTTAACTGGGTAAGATTTATTTTGTAACTCTGCAGAGAAGTATTACAGCCTTAAATAGCCAAAATATCTGCCACAGAAACAAATAAACAAAAGTAGATCTCAGTGGGCTAATTTGTCTTAGTATTGTAATAAGAAATACTAACAAAGCTATCATGTGGATTACCAGAGTTAAAACCAAGAGGAAGGAAGGAGGAAAAGTCAAAGAGTGGCCTGGAGTCGGGATCTTGTGAGGGCAGTCAGAAATTTCTGGAGATAAAGTAGGTTAAGGAGTTAAAATAAGCAGCAATCCTTTAGCTGATCAAATAGAGATGTAGCAGTATACAAATAACGAGATATCAAAGGAAAATAAAAGAACATGTACTGAATATTATCATCAACACTGGAGAACAAAAGAATGAGAGAACATCTCTTTCTTCTTCAACTCCAAAGCACAATATTCAACAAATAATTGCAGCCTATCCCCAAAATGTCACCCAAGTAAAAGAGAAACAAAACAACACCTTAATGGCACAAAGCAGTGGTTCTGCTTGTTCTTTTTACTTTCTTTCTTAATGACATATTCCATCAGTTCTGAATTTGTCAGAAACAGTGATTAGAGGAGGAAAAAAAAAAAATCTCTTATCATCTATCTTAAACTTCAAAGCAGCAGGGACACTGAGTGAAACACAACTCTATCAAAGTGAGCACTTTTAATTCTTAAGTTTGATATTTATAAATTTACAAGGCTTTCCTAGTCATGCTGCTCAGAACTATCACAGGAAAGCACATCACAGAAACTGTAAATATTTGGAGGCACCTTGTTCTATTTTGCCTCAGTCTGAGGGTTTCAGTGCACACAGTCTATCAAGAGCTGGGGGAAAACCAAAACCCCCAAACATTTTCAGACTGCCTCAACAGAGAAAGACTCATTCAATGTTAATTAGGTACCACTCACTCACTTGGTGAGAGTCATTAACTTCAAGCATTGGTAAACCATTTATGCAGGAAATTTTCTTTAGGAGAATCCAACCTCCCTGCTCATCCTGGCTGTTAACATCATGTTCAGCCTAACTTTGAACATCCAGACCACCAAGATCTGCAATCATGGCTTCATCTGTTTTGTACAGGATGTTGATAAAGCATTCCGAGCTTCCCAATCAATCAATCAATCAATCAATCAATTTCCATTGTGTAACTGAAATGCAGGACAATTTCTAAGAAAACTGAAAGATTCCCTAATATTTGAGCACCCTGAAACTGCAGAAGATTCTATACAGAGTTTGTGTGGCAAACAGGAATATTTATGCTGCAAGTATCAAAAACAAATTGCTAAGTAAAAAAGTAATTTGAAGTCTGTTTGTTGGGGGCCATATTATTTTAATAAAATTCTAATTCTTAACTCTTTGATGTTTTTAGGTTCTAAACCAGCAATACACAGCTTTTATTGTACACATGCTCAGCTTTTACAGCAGCAACACTGATGTAAAATATGCCACACTACACAAATCGACATTATTTGGGTTTCTGATTTCTTTTTTAGTTAACTACATCTTCTTTACATCTTCTTTACATTTTACAGTGTCAACTCCTCAACTGGACCAGCTTTGGATCACTAAATGTAGCAATTGTGTATTTCTAAATCACAGTGAGGTTCAACACAAAACAGAGTTTAGGAAATTTATGGTTATACCTGGACATTTTTCTTAAAGCCTCTATAAATACATTCTCTTCAATTTGCTTTGTTTCCTTTGGATTATGGTGCAGGAAATCAGGACTATCTTTATCTCCTGGACTTACAGGAGTCTTGCTGTCTTAGAGCTTGTGATGCTGTCATTGAAACATTTCTGCACGAGGTAACAAAAATATGCAGACAGAGCTGCAGTTATGCAAATGTGTAAACTCAGTGACAATGAACTACCAAGGTCCAAAATAATTCCAGAGACAAAAAGGAACAATAGGAATCTGGACTCCTTTAGGGTTGTAATCTACAGCCAAATAAATGACATTTTATAAACAACACAATAAAGTGTTTAATAGTTGGGGTGATTTTCAATGTATATATATCAATGCATGTAAAAAACACAAAAAGAATCCCAAAACACATGACTCTTTGAAAGTTTATATATAAAGTGTTTCCTATAATGTTATAGGCAACAATTATTATTATTATTATTATTATTATTATTATTGATGTTATTGTTATTATTTTATGTTTATTTTATTTATATATTAATAATAATAATAATAATGCTTTTACATATTCAAATTTTTCTAAATTATTCTGATCTGAATCATTTTGTAATTCCTTATTAATTACAAGGATTCCTGCAATATTTTGCAGATTCTAAGGCACCACATTTCATATATCGATCAGCACTGCTGTATCTAGAGGTTTCATTTCCCACCCTAATTATAAGTGGACTGCAAATCTGCATAATCACCTAGAGAATTGTCAGTACACAACTAAAAGTAACATAAGAGACTTCTACTGAAAAAAATAAACAACACAAGAACAAAGAAGAGCATGCAAAATATTTAAATTCTTATTATAAGAGGAATTAATTTTTAATTTTAAAATATTTTCTGTTAATCTAGCACATACTTTGATATTCTATTTGCTTTACAAAATGGCATGTAGAGCTTCCAAAGCAAAAGTCACCATGCTAGGAAGCTTGTCAGTTCAGTCTTTCACTGACATTGGAAAGAAAACCACCTTTAAAATATTAAATACAGCTGTGGGTTTTAGTCCCTCAGTAACTTCATGACTGTGACCTTCATAAAAGACTTGGCAATCTCACAGTCATAGAATTCATCCAGGATATTAAGGAGAGTCGTTGAAGGTCAGCACTGAATTGCTCTGATTAAATTCAAAATATAAAATCAGATTTTCACTGGGCATTTTCTTGGTCTTTCGTAATTTAAATTCTCTTTGGTAATTAAGGAATACAAAAAAAAATGCTGCCTTGAGAGATTATCCTGCGATGACCACTGCAGGTAGTTTACAATGTGGCTTGTTTTATAACAATGATGTTCTGAGTAGAAATAGAGAAAGGATAAAAAGAACAATCATCAAAACATGATAAAACTATTCATCCTGCTCCTAATTTATCATCTGGGGGATGTCAAACTGACCATGACTGGGCACCTACAGCAAACTGTTTGAGGGATGATTTGGTATGTGATAGGAAAATAAAGAGATTTGAGAGGAATCAGAAGAAACACAATTATTTAGAATTTCTAGTTCCATTAGGGCTTTACCAAATCTTACCTCACTCCAGCAATATCACAGAAGGGATTGTGGGCATGAAGTGGTTTCAAACCCCCAAATGTGTCCCACAGCTATCCTTGAGCTTTCATGGAGCTGCTTTCACATCAACCTCAGGAACCACGACCCTCAGTGGGAAGAGCCAGTGTGGGCTGACCCCACTGCAAGGAGTCATGGAATGCTTTGGGTTGGAAAGGACTGTAAGAACCATCCAGTCCCCTCCCCTGCCATGGGGACACCTCCCACTGTCCCAGGTGGCTCCTGTCCATCCTGGCCTTGGACATTTCCAGGGATCCAGGGGCATCGATGGCTTCTCTGGGCACCCTGTGCCCAGAATTTCTTCTCAATATCTAATCTAAATCTACCCTCTTCCAGTTTAGTGAACCAGCAGTCCAGTGGTTAAGCAGAAAAAAAAAAATCTCAACCTTGCAAAACATAAATAATAGTTACTCGTGTTACTAACATTTTAAATTATTATGGCCAAATTTCTAGTCCAATTGTGCAACAAGTACCATCATTTATAAAGAGTAATGAGGTGTTTTCATTCTGATATCTAATTGTCACTCTGTAGGTACCTGCAGTCTAGGGTGAGACCAAAATGCTGACTCAGACAACAAGAAAAACCTGATTTTGACCACACTCATCAAAAAAAAAAATCAAAGTGAAAAAGATCCACATGCCCTGGACAAGAGATGATGGTTTACAACAGTTCCTATCATGGGTTTTGCAGTATTTTTGAAAAAAAAAAAAAAAAAAAAAAGAAAAAAGAAAAATCAGAAATAAGCCAATTGCTACTGTTCATTCTCCTCATATTATTTATATTGATAGATGCTCTCTCAACTGTCACATGCAGGGAAGAAACAACACCCTTCACTGCAGAGAACTCTGCAGATTTTCGAGAGCCTCCTGTTTCTGCAGAAAACACCAAAATACTTCCCCCAGCAAACACTGAAAGGCTGTCACAATGCCCTGACTGTACCAGATGGGCTGTTGGTAGTGGAGGAGAGGGGGAGGAAGGACAGGAATCCCAGCACAGCACAATCCACGGGGTTTGTGGGAGCAGTGATGCCCCTGGTAGCACACACAGCCCTCCTGCTCTAGAATATTCCGTGGTTTTCAGGACAGATTTTGCCATTACTTCTGGGATGTGTTTCTGTGGGGGAAAAGAATCACAGGGAACCTCTGGTCTACTGTTGTCCACAGTTTTCTTGCATGAAAAAGAACATACTGATCTGCACTTTCAGTCTGGCCTGGTAGTTAATATCTAATACCTAGATGTGACTATTTAGTTACATCATAGAATAATTACCAGTGACTTAAGGTAACTTACTCCTCGTTTTTAGGACTAATGTAAAATAAAAATGTCACTATGTCATTTATTAGACTCTGCAGTTTGGACCCAAAATTCATCTCACCTAGGAATGGTTTTGCTTCCAAAAGCTCCATCCCCAGCAGCAACCAAGCTGCACACCCACCAAAGGACATTTGTGCATCCTAAAAATGACTCCCATGATCCCAAAACACTTTGTCACACAGAGCTAACTTAAAGAATGCTTCTCCACAAGTTTTTGTGGCAGCTTAATCTAATCATTCAAAATACATCCAGCTTAGATGACAGCACATCTTGGTGAGTCTGTGAGTCTGTCCCAGAGCTCTCCTTATCTCCACTGCCTCAGCCTCCTCACTCACCTCATGGTGACACACAGAATACACACACAGAATTCCCACTTTTCCCAAGGTGGAATAGGCCAAGGGACCTGCAGAAGAGACTCAAACCCCCCAAAGTGGACTGCAGATCACATGTCTCCTAAAAAGGGACATTCAGTGGTGCCCAGTGTCTCCAACAAGAGTCATTTGTGGAAAGAAAATAAAGTTCTGTGATATTGTAAATTGGGATAGAGACTGCAGCTGCCCAGGGCACAACATCTTCATTTCTTGGCAAATGCAAACCACCTTGGGATTCTCCATAATGAGCTCAAGCAAGAGACAGGCCAGCAAAGTAATACTAAAAATAATATTTTCAGAGTCCTGACATCCTTTGACAATTTAGGAAATACACAGTTTCATTTCTGAGGCTGCTAAAGTACTCTGAAACTTACTTTTTAACAAGAGAACTTGTTAAAAATTATAATTGTGATATGTCTAGAGCTGCTTCACATCTCACCACCCAAGCAGATCAACCATTTAAAGACACAAATAATACAATTTAAAATCAAATATTCAAATATGCTGTGCCTTATCTACTATAATAACAAAACTTGATTTGTTTGTCCAAAGCTGTTTTTCTTTTTCAAAGTACAGCCTGAAAGTACAGAATAACATCAGGTCACTCTTCAGGCTTTCATCCTGTGCTGTATGCTGCTGTCAAAAGAAAATTATAATGCTTTAAAAAGGAGTTTAAGGAAAAGCCTAGAATCATGTCTAACACAAACTCTGCTCCAGAACAAGCAGCCCATGACAGGGCTTTTCTTCAGATTTTAGCTCTACCTCATTCATAGGAAAAGTTCAACTAATTGCAAAGTCAAACTTCCCACTTTCCTTGTTTTACCTATTGCCTTTCTAAAGAATTTCTACACTTCCACAACATTTCTATTTGCATTACTTAAAATGGCAAAATGATGTCTGTGATTGGACAAGTGTCTTCCCTAATAAACCATATGGTGAGATATCTCATAGCTTGACAATATTAAACAGGGAAAGATCTGCTCATTTCTGCAAATCCCCTGTTGCCCAAGCCCTTGATTAGAGAGCATCTCTGTGAAATTCAGCTATCTAATTAGCCTGCTTGATTATTTGAAATAAAATTAGGTCTCCAAATTGTTAAATCACCACATACTTTTCCATCACATTGACTTGCTGCAAGTGGAGAAAAGCTGAGTACTTCTCACCTGAACACTTCTTATCACACAAAAAGAATGACAAATTCATGGCTCTGCATCAGTTTGCCCAAGTTAAAACAGCAGTGACCACTCGAGAAGAGTGGTCCAGACCCTATTTGAGGAAAGGGGTTGAAGGAGTTTCCTGTCCCATTTGGATTAAGGACAGACTGGAGCCACAGTCACCTCCACCCTCAGCTCTTGACACTCGCACCTCACAGAGGTGAACATTGTGGGGATGGTGACTCCACTCTCCTGGGGAGCCTGTTCTCTGCTCAACCACCCTTTCAGCAAATAAACTCTAATATCCAACCTGCACCTCTCCTGGATCACCCTGAGGCAATTTCCTCTTGTTCTCTCCATTTCTTGTCTTCACTCATGCCTGAAACTCAAGGCACTACATCATGTAATCACTGGCAGAGCTTTCATCCCTTAATGTCATCTGCTTAGCAACCACAGAGCACCTCAGGGAATTCCACTCCCATGATGGAATATTTCCTTTTTTAACAAAAGGGGGGATAAAAGATGGTCTGTTCCACATAATCCCACTTTGCTCCTCCATATTAAAATTCTGTTGGACTCACTCCTACTCATGATTAATCTCATTACTCTTCAATTAATTTGGGAAGACCAGAAACTCATTTTACACTACCATAATTATTTCTTTAATGCCAGCCAAAGCAAATTACCTTAATACATAACAAATCAACATATGACGGCTCACATTAAAGGTTCTTCCTCTCAAACAAAGTACACATGGATTAAGGAAATGTAAGGAATGTACCTAACACTGCAAATGAATGTAGGAGAAATGGAGGGAATGCACATCAAATCCAGAAACTTCTTTTCCCTATCATCACATCCCATTAAACTGCTGGCTGTAACTTTATTACTCTTCTTCATTTTTTTCTCAGGCATACACCTCTTATTTTGATCCCCTTTTTGTTATTAAAATGGCAGTTTCATAGAAATAGTGTAAAATTAAGGCATTGTATTTATTGCTGCAAGTTTTCAATTCCTTCCTCGACATCCTTTTCCAATGTCACAATGAAACCTCTTCAAAATCTAATTTCAAGAGTAATTAGCAAGTTGTATTAAAAACAAATTAAACCTACCCACCCTGATTTGTCAATATTATTCAGCTGTAGCTGACTCTCAGCCAAAGGTGACTCAAAGATAACAAACTGGGTGACACCAGCATAAACTCTGCTGTTGTATTTCAGTGCTGCTGCTGGGGGGCTGTGACTGACAAATAACAAAAACAAAGCAGATCCCTTCAGTGGAAGCTCACCACTCCAGTCTAGGACCATTTTCTCTAATCTTAAGGTAATTTTAAGAAAATAAATTACCAAAATGCTTGGCTGTAAATAAGCTCTTGCAACAAGCTGCCCATGGGAGGGGTGGAGCCACCATCTATGGAAGTGTTCGGAGGAAAAAAGCAGAATTGGAGCTTCACAACATGATTTAGTGGCCATGGTGGTATTTGGTCAAGGTTGGACTTGATCATGGAGGTCTCTTCCAACCTTAATTATTCTGTATGGATTTGAATCTGATCCCATTCTTTTCAGCTTTGAGAAGATGCAAAGCAGTTCTTGTACTGTCCACCTAAATTTAACACACTGTACTGTACGACTTATCACAACATCTGCCTTCAAATATATTATTCAGCTGAATATGAGCACAGCCTCCACATTTTTTAATCAACTTATTAAATTGCACCAAGTTTCTAAACATTATATGTAAAGTGACAGGTTAAAAGTATAATCATATACACAATGTAGGACCAAAGTATTCTCTTTTTAAGAACAAAATGAGAAAGCTAAATATATATTTGAGAGCTTAGCATCTCTTCAGAGATGAGTAGATGCAGCAGTGCAGGTTCTAAATGAAGAAAATGGTCAGTAAGAGATGGTTATTTGGAAGCTTGGCCAGTAATCAATAAATTAAAAGGTCTAAAAAAGGATAATCAGGTTGGACATTTAAAATGAACAACAATAATTACTGTTTCATACAGTATCTAATTAAATTCAGAAACTCATTGTTGCAGGAAAGCTCAAACATATGAGTGGGTTCAGTAAGTCTTTAGCAAAAAGAGTGGATTATGGGTCCACAGATGGCTATTAAAGCAGTGATTCAGATGCTAATTTCAACTCAGGAAGTTTCTAAATCACAGCCTGTGGAAGCTTGGAAGCTACAGCAGGGAAAAGCTCAGTCCACACTTTCCACACTCCTTGAACTCTTTGTTAAACAACTCTTACTGGACAGGGAGATGAAGGTCTGGTCCGACCCACTCTGACAGCTGTGTCCTGGCCTTATTCATTCCTTGAGTTTCTATCTTAAAAATAAATCTACTTAAAATAAATTGGCCTTTGTTTTTCTCTTTGGAGTTAGCAGAGGAGCAAGTATTTTCTGCTTGGTTTGACAAGTGGATACAAACTTCAGTATTTCCCCAAAATTTTCAAAGCTTTGTTTACCTCTGTGGGACACTCCTGGCTCATGTGCTGCTGTATTGTAAGAGACCTAAAGACCACTTGAGATGGAAATATCTTTCTAAATGTTGGAACTGACACAGAAAATATCTATGGGTGATGCTGATAAAAATCCTCATAAAATCACATTTGTTTAACGAATTAAACCATTATATGAACGAAATACTTTTTTCCAAGAGACAATAACAATTAAAATGCAATGTACTATAAGTGAAATTTTAATATCATGAAATTTCAGTACTTTATCTGTGTGATTAAATTCCCTGGTTACGGTGGCAAAATAATTACTCATCAAGCCTGGGAAAGTGCTTTTTTCTGCGTGCATACTCCTGTGACAAAGTACAGTATTTCATTTAATTTTGGAGAAGATTACCACCTACCAGAAAAGGGATATAAAATGCAGTAAATCAAATTACAAGCAATAACACTGACTTTGAGGGTTTTTATTTTGTATTTTCATATTTTATTTTCGTTTTGTAGTGACAGCTTGTTTAAATGCAATTGTGTTCTTTGAACACAATAACAACAACACCTGGCACTTAGAAATTCAAATTATGTGTGAATTCTTTTGAAAATAATGATGATTTGATTCACAGGCATCAAGTGGAAACTAGGAGTCACAACATGACAGTGAAGAGAAAAATGTTTAACAAGAGGAACAGAGTTATGGTACTTGACTCCAAAACTGGGATGGGGTAGAGACTCATGTTCCCAGGTGGTTTCTTACAGATAAAACTCCACAGAAAAACAATTTGGGAACTCCTTTCTCCTTTTTCTCAAGGTCCTCTCCTCTCACATAGCTTTCCACCATTTTTTTCCTCAGATCCTGCTTTACACAAAAGTCTTGATTTACACCCAAGAATAACATGAATTGTGTTTTGTGGTCTGTTTGGCACAGGAACATTGAGCCTGTTCTATCATGTCTTTGGTGCCGGGACTTTGTCACTTCAAAGGAACAAGGAAATTCTTTGGGTTTGATTGGACTTTTCAAATTAATCTTGAGATTGGCAACTTTGAGACTTCACACTTTCAGTAAGTTTGCAATCAATGTATACGACTAAAATTACAGAGAGAAGTCAGCTCTTATTCCATATATAAGAATTCACTTGACAAAAATTCAATAATATGAGCAAGAGATTTCCCAAGTGTCAACCCAAATCAACAAGTAATTGCATGGTGATTAGTACCAATAAATCATTCACACTGCTTTAAAAATGTTACAGTATTAAAAAAACATTGATGAACAAGTAGAGACAAAAATTATTATGAAGTTCTGCTCCATTCTACTGTTTGCTTCTTTACAGCTCTGTCTCTATGCTCTCAGTCCCTTTTCCTGTCTCAATTTTTTGAGTATCTTTAAGGTTCAATTCAACACTCGTTACTTTTCCATCCCTTCTCTAACTTTTTGGGAATTTAGACATAATAAAGAAAAACAAGCATGATGCCACTGAAGGAAGCAAAGCAATCCTTCAGACTAAAGAGAGGAAAGCCTCTCTTAGACCTCTAAATTATACCAAAGTCCATTTCAATGAATGTATCTTAAATCTAATCAGCATGGATGTTCTCTGTGCTGGGGAGAAGTAAACTGGGGGAAGCCAAAGAATGAAAAAGATGAAGAATAGGTAATTTAAAAGACAAAATGGGAAAAAAAAAGTCAAAGCACAAAATAAGTAATAAACATCAGGTTCTGAAAACAAGAGAAGAAAGAAAAGAATGAGGACTCAAACAAAACAGGATGTTTCAATGAAAAACACAGCTAAGCTTTTTATTTAGAATGTGAAGTACATACAAACAATAGAACATGCATCCTGGTCTTTCAACACTTTCAAAAATACCTAGTAATAGAACCTTGAACAAGTTACAAGCTGCACTTGTGAAATCTGAAGCTTCATTTTGAAGAGTAAGCAAAGACAAAGGCAAAATTTGTTGAAATGCATTACTTGTCTGCTCCTGAACACTGTAATTGTGCTTAGGCTGTATTCCTGCATGCAACATTGAGTCCCTCAGTCTGCTGCCAGGTTTTCATTCCATATTGTGTATTATTGAAGTGTGAAACTGCTGAATGTGCCCCAGCGAGATTTTAATCATATTATAGACAATGTTCCGAGCTGATGTAATCAAATGCCTTTAATTACAGCAATCAAATATATTATCAGTTTATTATTGCTAACCCACATTGGGTACGTAGAACAGCTGGGAAGAGCAGGGTCTGATACTCACACATGGCTGGTGTGACCTGATGGCAAAGTATCTTGTTCAGTTTAGGTGCAAATATTTTTATAGACTCATGGAATGCCAGGTTGGAAGGGACCTCAAGGATCATCTGGTCCAGCCTTTCTTGGCCAAAGCACAGTCTAGACAAGATGGCCCAGAAACCTGTCCAGCTGTATCTTAAATGTGTCCAGCACTGGGGAATCTACCAGTTCCCCAGGAATATTATCCCAGGGAATTTCCCTGACTGATCCTGTTGGGAAAAACTTCCCCATCAGTGACATGTACCCACTACTCCTCATCTTTTTCACCAGCACTTTGGACCCTGCTCCCCCAAGTGTCAAGCCCACCTCACTGATCCAGTCAGCTCAGTGCCAAAAACTCCCTTCATCTCTTCTAGGCCCATGGATTCCACCCCTCCAGTATCTCTTTATTGACTACCTTAGAATAAAAATTGCTTTAATGGAAATGTATGCTTTATATAAATTTCATATATTAAAAAAAAAAAAAAAGAGATGGGTTGTTTTCTGGAAAATGCACGAAACAAAGTGATTCATTTATTGCAAATTCCCATTATAGACAGGGGAAAAGCACCCCTGGAGAGGACTAAGGTTGCCCAAAGAGACCATGGAGTTTTCACCCTTGGAGACAAAGAGGACAAGGACCTGACCAACCCCACTGTACACAAGGCAGTTTTGCTTTGAGCAGACTTGATCAGATTTTATCCCCTGGTTCCTTCCATCAGAAGATATTCTCTGATTCTGTATTAGCATAGTAATGGCAGCCTTAAACTTCAGTTCTGTGTGCTGATGTTGGGAAAAAACTCTAATGCTATGATGCTATTGAGAATAAAATTCACGGTGAGAACTACTAAGAGGTCATTAAGTTTCCTTGTTACGTACATTGAGTTTGATTATCCAAGTAAATTACAATTTCTTACTAATCAGACAATCTTTGCAGCACAATACAACACGAAGTTACACAAGTGAATCAGTTTGAGGGGGCTGTGAGAGTTGTCATGATATTAGGAATTCTATTTGGGGAAGTAATTATCCACACACGATGCAAATGATCAATCACTGTGAAGTTAGTAACAAATGTGGGGTTTACATGGCTCATTAGTATCCAAGATACAGAGACACACACACTACAGAAAGTTTCTTTGGCACTGAGAGTCACAAGTACTGCAATATGTTTTTCCTGGATTTAAATAGATGGGAGGTCTGTGGAAGAAGACAACATCCTCTTCTTTTATCCCAAAATAGTGTCAGGAGTCAGGATTCTTTTGTTGGTGCAAGGCTATAAAAGGGAAGAACTCATCAACTGTGCTGCTCTCAGGAAACCTGAAGTATTGGGAAGGTGACTGCTCCCTTAGCCAGCCAGGAATAACAGCCAGGTCTGGCAGGAAAACTCCAAATGCAGAGTGACGGAAGCACTGGAATATTCACAGGATAAGATCAGCACCCAGTGCTGGGCACATTTTGCATTTCAAAGCCAAGAAGGGGATTCATTGACAATACTGACATCAAAGGCTGAGTCACTGAGGGGACTCACTCACTGACACAGAGCTTTAAATACTTTCCCCTGCCTCATTGAGCTCTGAGGCTGCACAGTTTGGGAGATCACAGGTCAGGAAAAGGCCAGCATTTAAATAGGCTGGGACAAATCCTGGGATACCAGCACCTGAATCTAAAAATAGCAAGGTTACTGCAGGAGCAGCATTTACTTCTCTTCCTAGCACAGACAACCCCTTGTCTTTAGAGATCATCTTGTTTGTTATTAAAGTAGTTACCTAATTACAAAAGCAGCTGTATTTCCCTGTAATGACCCTGATTAATGATGTGAATTGACCTCAATTGACTACTGATTTTTGCAATTACCTTTTAAATGTGATAATGGGTGTGTAAATGTTGTATCTGAACACAAAGTACCTCTTCCAGATACAAGAATGAGTTTGTCCATCAGGTAATAGATTCATGTTTTTCTTGAGATGGTTTTCTGGTGTTTTTTTTTGCCCACTGCTGGCTGTATCAACATTAGGAAACAGCAAAGTATCACAGCACCGGGAGAAACTGAGACAAAGGCAAGATTTTAAAAGGTTTGTGAAATCCTGAATTGAGTAAACAAGAGCTGTCAATATCAGAGTTAGAATTTTAAATCAGGGTATTTGAAATCCCAACTTCTTATTTTTGAGCAGTTAGAATTTATCCAAATAAAAGTAAATATAACAGCAAGCATATAATTAATAATATCAGAAGAAATATCACCACCTTATTGGAGCTGGACGTCTATAAACTTTACTAAAAATTGATCAGAGGTTAGAACTGTCCTTAAAAAGGCAAATTAGTCCCTCAAAGCTATGAAAAAACAAATTCCCATTTTAGATCTATGTTCCAAAGCTGGATTTGGATTTGTATCCTGGGAAATATTAGATATTGATTCTGGGTTTCTTTTCTCACATCCAAGAAGGAACATTGCTACCAGTGCTAAAGATGTTACCTGATGTCCACTTGTTAGAAAATTACAAAAGAAATGATGAAAGATAGTAGCCAAAAATATAATTTTATGACTTCAACGTCTTATGGAAGAATAAGAACTACCTTAAGGCAGGATTTTTGTGCTAAAAGGCAAAGTCTATCAACACAAAAACTTGGCATTTCCAAGCTATAATTTGGCATTTCTTAATTCCCAGGTGACACGTTGAATCTCAGAATGCTGTCAGCTGAAATATGTGAAATGAAAAACCTTCGACCAGGTTATCTAAACATATACTTAGAAAAGTAAGAAGCAGAAGTGTCACAATTTTTTATAAACACCATGAAACAAATCAAAGAGGAAATGAAGTTAAATAAAGGGTCACATAAATGAAAGTCCTTGCAATCACAAGACTAACAACAACCAAGGAGGAGCAGTAGAACCTTCCAGCTTAGGAGACAATCACCCCGAGAGGGGAGAGTGAACCAGAGATCAGCAGTAGAGAGAAATTCCTTCCAGATTTCTCAGATGGAGCTCTTTTGGCTATAAAGCATCTTTGACTTCAAAACACAGAAGAACAAATCAGATAATATCAGAGAATTAATGAAGAACACAATAGCTGATCACTCAACATCTTCCAGAATGACAGAATGGTTTGGATTAGAAGGGAGATCAAAGATCATCCAGTTCTATCATGGGCAGGGACACCTTCCACTATCCCAGGGTGCTCCAAGCCTCATCCAACCTGGCCTTGGGCACTTTCAGGGATCCAGGGGCAGCCACAGCTTCTCTGGGCACCCTGTGCCTATTTCTCTTTGGTAGAAAAAAGCAGGAGACAAACTGCTTTGAAATGCACCAAGGAACAATCCAAATGTGGAGAAGATGTATATTTAATACATATTTTAGGCTCTCAAATATTTTTCTCACTAGCTATTTCCTCGAATGTTTGTTAACTTGCTGTTTGCTAAAGCACTCTAATATTTGCAGAGTGTCTCAGAAACCTCATTAATCACCTCCTAAAAGCACTAAGCCAATTAGTATGTGTGGCACCCACCAGAAGAGAGCTCTGAACTGTGTTGTTGTCACCTACTTCTGTAATAAACTGCTGTCATCATCATTACTCCTAACAGCAACCCAGTTTAGATGCTTTACAACACACTGATAAAACACCAGGCTTTAAAACTGCCATCTTTTTAGGAGATGATTTCTTCAAGATCCAATTAAAAGGAAAAAAAAAATAATAAAAAAAAAGTTCCTTAAGTTAATAAATGAGTTTTTCAAATTTAAAACTGTTGTTTTTCTCTCCTCACTAGAACTAGCTCATATAAAGAGAAACTCGTATTTACCCAGTAAAGTGTCTCTTTAAATCTTGTTTTAACAAGCTGCATTGACACACAGGAGATTCATATGCAGCATATCAAAAAAAGAATTCCTCTGTTTTGCTCTTCGTTTATGTTTGATATAAAAATTAAGAAAAAAAAACCCTCCTTAAGCTTTAAAGAGGATGATTCACCCCAAAGATTTAATTCATTGAAAGGCAAAAGCCTGCCTTTTGAAATAAAAGCAAGAATACTAACACCAAATCTTAGTTCTACAGAGAAACAGAATTTATGCAACACACAGCTCAATATCCATAGGTTACTTATTATTCACAACTCAGTAGCAGCCTACACTCCCATCCTAAATTGCAATAAAGCTTTTCTTTATGAGAACATCTCCTTTCATCTCCAACTAAGAATGTAAAAATATACTATCCTACCTAAAATATGAATTGCATCACTTCTAAAAATATACTGGTATCTATATGTGTCCCTTCACTGGAGGAATTTTTAGCACTATAACCAGGCAGTATCCCAACAGCTCTTTCAAGAATTAGCAGGAAGAAGAAAGGGGCTAAAATATCTGTTTCTCTTGGGTCAGGCAGCCTCACTTAGCATCATATGGTTTCTGCAAGCTGCCAGGCAACAACACTGTCTGGCAATTCTTATCTCCAGTTTCTAAATTCCTGAAATTCAAGGAGCAGAACGGCAGAAAAAGTGCATTAATGAGCCCAGCATTCCCACTTGGGTGCCTTCCTCCCATATTCCCCCCACTGGCTCCCCGCTCTAACTCACTGGGTTCGATTTTTGCAGCAGTGCATTTAAACTCTTGGAGTAAAAACAAAACAACAAAGAAAAGGAAAACAGGGGGAAAATGCATGGACTCAGTTCAGTACTCATGATTTACTAGTAGTAAATCATCGAGTATAGCCCAAAGGAATGTTAACAGGTATTCACTGCTTTGAGAAGAACTTTGCATGATTTGAATATTGCTTAGCAACACCGACTCTATTTAAAGGGCTGTGACAATAACATATGTATGAGTAGGTCCAGAAAATAGCAGCTTCATGACATCCATAGCAGTGCTTTATCCAGAAAGCTGGATTCTTCTGCTTTATGTCCTTGCTCTCTCAAGGACCAGGTTCTCATCCCAGAACACAAACAAGACTTTAAGGATTAAAGCAAGTAGGAGACTTAGATAATGTCACACAGATCACACACTTTTGGCTTCTAAATGCTCAAAACCACGGTTCTAACAAATGCATTATCATTAAACTTATCGTTTATCTTTTGGCAGAAGAAATTCCTACATTACCGAGTTCTGCCCTGTGCTCATGAAACAGCAGAAGATACTTTAAAATGGATAAACTGAAGGTTTGCTTAACAGACTAAATAAATAGGAAAAATAGATGCAGTGGGAGTTGTGTTGCTGTATCAGATAATGAAGAGGGGACTGGAGAGGTGACACAGAGATGTTCACCCCAGCCCAATCCTCTCAACATCCTACTTCATTCCCACACACCGCTGGACTATGCAAAGGTACCAGTTTCTCTAAATAAAATGGTGGTGGAGAGTCATGTAACATCTATTTATTAAAAACACAACAGGGAACAGGGTTTTGTACAAAGTATTTGGCTTCATCAGCTTAATGCAGTGGAATTACTGTCTGTGTTTTAAAGCACAACATGGGATTGAAGAGCGCAGCAACGACGACAAAAGCTGTACACATATTTTACTGTGGACTATGATAGCAGACATCATGATAGGATAAAACAGGCGTAGATTTGGGGACATTATTCTCTCCAAGTGGTAAATCACAGGCAGGATAGGGATGAGAAGTGAGTTTTGCAGAAGAAGCCATCTGCAGGGCTTTATCCACCCTGCAGAGCCCGAAGGAACGCGGCAGGGCTGCCACCTGCTGGAACCCGGCAATGCCCAGCCAGAAAGCGGCCGAAAAATCAGCCACTGCTGGATGGAGAAAAACAAGAGGGAGTGGCTGCTTACAAGGGAAATTTTGGTATTTATAGTAAGAGCATGCAGATAAAATTGGATTAGATTCACGCATCTGAGAAAAGAGCATCAATACACTCGCAAAGTCGTTCAGACCAAATCACATTTATGGATCCCGACTTCTCTGATTTCTCTACGCTTACCAGAAAGGACTTTTTTTAACAAAGGGTTTGGGCAGTGGTCCAAGACACACAAAAAAAAGATAGAAGAGCAAACAGAACACATGCTAGCCCAGAAACATTCAACCTCCTGTAATGCAACTCGGCTGTAAATATCCACCATTACAGAGCTATAAAACCATGAAACCATCAGAAAAGACATTAACTGAAGTGAGGTTTTCAGTATTACTACCGAATAGAAAGAATATTCTTATTTTTATACAAGTTGATCAAACTAACCTGCATTTCAGGCCTAAAGAGTAGAGCTTTTCCAAGTATGGCACAATCTCCAAATAAATTGATATATGAATATTGCCTCACAAGTAAATCACTGTCACTTGCCTTCCCTTTTTTCTTTACTGCTCTGTATCTCCTTCCTTATCTCTACCTTTTTATCTTTTTCCTACAATTCCTCTTACTTTTAATGTTTCCATGGCAATGACAGCAAAAGAAAAGATTAAATATGCTTTGTGTATTTATTTCTTTTTTTTACACAAAATTTTGGAGGATGGTGAAGGGGAAGAAATAATATCACATACCCTCAGAGAGCAATGCCAAGAGTCAGGCCAATAACTCATTATGCAATCACAAGGATTTACCAATTAGCAGCTATTTGTATGCTCATCTTCATAAACATTTAAACTGACAACAACAGCTCTGAAGACAATCTGTTTAAAAAAACAGAGGAAGAGAAAGAAATAAAGCATAATCTAACAGAGAATGAAAGTTAAAGCATTTCACTAGAACTGGTAACTGTTATTGGATTCCTTCTGGATAACATCCAAAGTGTATTCTGCATTTTTATATTGAAATCTTTATATTACGGCAAAAAGTTGCATATCTACAGTAAAGAATAAATGGATCTTTGCATCTGAAATTAAAATTAAGTAGGGGAGCCTATCTAACAGATGCATTTTTTCAACCTTACTCAGAGCAGAGGGTTCTCCTTTAATAGTTCACTTGTTAGAGGAGGAATTCTGCAACCAAGCTGCAATCCCCACATTCCTAGAACCTGTCAGATGCACTAAAACTGCAACTGAGACCATTTATTGTACAAATACTTTAGAATGTAACAGGGAAGAACTCATTCTGTTTTTAAAGCCCTCTCCTGAAGCACCCATGGCTCAATAACAGACATTTCCACCTCTTTCATGATAAAAACTGCACTCTGTAGATGTTCAGTACAACCCTCCAAAATACACAGAGGTGTCTGTGCCAATCTCGTTTAAAGAGAGGATGCCCCACGTGGGGAACTCAGAACACAGCTCTGGTACTTGCAACTGTGGGACTTCAGAAATCTCAGCTCTTCTCTCCTCCTGCCCCACAACCCCTCCATTTTGGTGAATGTATTTCTGCAGAAAATGGAAGCTGGGAGGCATCCAAAGTATTTGTCAATTAGGTAAAAGTGAATAAATTGTTCTGGTGGTTTTTTATGACTTCTTTTTTTTTTTTTTTTTTTTTTTTTTTTTTTTTTTTTTTGTCAAATCAATTTCCTAGATTAAGATGCTGACTCTAAAATAGTTGTGTCAAGGCTATGTTTAACTAGTTAAGGTAACTGGATTATCCAAAAATTTTTATGAATTTATATATCATTACTTTTAAACACAATCCAGCTTTTAGTCTTAGAATAAACACAAACATCCAAATCACTACAGTGGTTCCTTTTTAATTTTATTTAAAAATGGTTTAGACCAAAGCTGATTGAACTCTGCCTCAGGCTTTTCTTCTAGATATCCATTTTAAAATCCTTTCATCTCTTTTATAGACAGCTGAAGTTGCTGCAGGACTTTCCATTTCTTGCTTTAGTATTCAAAGTCTGGTAGATGCTGGTTCACTGATATTTAGAGATCTGGTCTATTTTCAGAGGAAAGAGATATTTATATTTCTGAGGGAGTTCAAGTACTGAAAATATGACAAGGCTGTGCAGTATCTACAAGGATGTGAACCCCAGAAATTACAGTTCCATGAGTCAGATGAAATACTTCTCTGAAGCACTGCTAACTTAATCATGTAGATATTGTATGTAAAGAGAAACTAAACCATCCTTCAAAAATTCAGATGGGTTGGAAATTATATGAAAAAATGGCATTTTCTTCCCTATGCAGAATATACATCTTAACTTGAGAGGTTCAAATATTTTTGAGGGTATTTTTTTCCTCTTCACATCTAGTCCATAAAGGATTCATCACCACCTTACACAATGTGAAATGCTCCAAAGCTTTACTCTTGTAAATTATATTGACCAATAGGTTTGGGTGTGAGTTTTTTTGAGATTTCAAGATTCCCACAAAATTAACACCATTCTTTCAGATATTTGGGTCTCCAGAGACAATGGAGAACACTGATTAACCCTTAAATTATACTTTGAACCACAGGGAGTTTATACAAATGACCACCAAAATGAAAGTTTTTCTATACTGAAATTCTGATGAGATGTTTAAAGCAGCTCTTTATAAGAAAGCAATAAAAGTTGGAAAAGTGGACATTACTTGTGACTGATTTCCATTTCCTGTCTGCAAGTGCTTACACAATTAACCTTTTGACATGAAGATCTCCTATTAATAAGAAATCTGGAATGTGTGTGCCAAGGAGTTTTTAAGTTAATATGATGTATTACTTGACTTTTCTCCAGAAAAATAAGCACACTGGCCTCTTATTGTATATCTAACCACCTATTTCATGTTCAAAACAGTGTTCTTATAATTTGACTAATCCATCTTGATAGATTTTTTGGTAATTAATTCATGTTTCCCCCATTAAATCCTCAGCCAAGTGACAATACATACTTTTATATGGAAAAAAAAAATATCTAAAGATATATTGATTCCATGTATTGCTCTTCATCACTAAAGTACATCATCCTTTCTTCTCACATTTGGGGGGGGTTTTCTTCATTTTAATTGTCTGTGAAGGTTATTGCAATTTACAGAGCCAGCTTAATTTTGAAACCTTTCAGGCTTCCTTGCCCTCTGATGTGTTTTTTGCAGAAGGAACCACACCCTTCTCTCACTGTTTGGAAATCTTCCCAGTTCCTTTCTTTCCTTACCTTTCTTTCCTCTCTCTCCCTCACTTTTCTCTCTCTCTTTTCTCTCTTTCCAGTGTGCACAGGTATTGTTTCCACTGTTAATCAACTTAACAAGTCTGTTTAGTCCCCAAAATCTCCCTTTTTCACCCAAGAGCCCGTGTTACACAGATCCCCTCACTCATCTGGACACTCAACTGTTTATGACACTCATTCTCTCATTCCCTTGCTGGTCAGTCTTTCACTTACACAAGACCATTCATTCTCTGCTCATTTAATTAAAGATTAATTCTAAAACCCTATTTTCCACAGCAATGTGACTCTGTTCCTCACCCACCAACACTTCATGGTACCAAATTCCAAGGAGACAAACAGCACAGAGAACTTCCAGGGCTGGGAACACACACTCCAGCAGTGATGCTGTCAGCGTTCAGGAACACACATAATCATGGAATGATTATATGAAGGTGCTTTATTGAAGAGCTCTGGGTGTCAGGGGTACACAGACCCAAATCTGACCCATCATGGTTTTGAGCTGAACATGTTTTATACTCTATTGTTATGCAACTTACATATTAATTATTAAACTGACATTGTTCTATTGTATGCATTGTTTTTACCCAAGCATGGATTTCTCGTGATCCCCCCTCAACCCCCTAACATTGTTCCTCATGTTCTTTAAACAATAATTATATCTAATCCCATCTAACAATTGTAATATTTATCATATACTGATTTCACAGGTGCAGTTTCACCTGATCTTTAGCAAGCACAAGGCCTAACATTTCCCAGAGCCTACTTTTCCCAGGGCTTGCCAAGCCTGACTTTCTTTCTAAGTCCCCGAATTTTCTATGATTTTAAAACCTTTTACTATCAATGCAGCTGCTGGGACCATTCCCCAAAGGAGCTGCAGAACACAGAAATCCATTTTCCTGAGAAAAGGAGTAACCAGCTGGGAGTGAGTGAAGGGAAAACACCCAGGAACAGCCAGAGCAGCAGAGCTGAGAGCAGCAGAGCTCAGCCCAGGTCACCCAGCAGCTTTAAGGGCTCCAATTCCCACCTGGCACCTCCTAACGCCATCGTGGTGGCAGCAGAGATGGATGGAGGGATGGATGATTCCACCCAGGATAATCATGATGGATCATTTCAACCCAGAAAGGCCAGAAAACTAAAACAGGCCACGAGGAAACTCTCTGACAGAGAAAAGTATCAGTTTGGTCCTCATTATGGTATTGTAAGAGTCTGAACAGAGGTTGGGTTTGATGGTTTTGGAGGTCCTCTTCAACCTCAAAGATTCTATGATTTCCAAGATAATTTTTCAAAAAGGGAAAAAATGTGCAATAAAAATATCATTAATGTCAAGACACTTAAAAATATATTGTCCATAACTGTAAATTCTCATACTCTCACATTTAACAGAGGTTTAAAAGTAAAAATAAAACAAAACAAAGCAAAAGCAACCAAAAAAAAAAACCAAGCTAAAGATCAGGTGGGAACATATATCAATAAACTATATACAAGAAAACATTTAGAGAAGCCTATACAATTCAGAAATAAATTGATAATGCAAAACTACACACAGGTTTAAGCAGCTATTTTTGAAAAGCATGTGAAGGTTTTCAATCAGAAATTACTCTTGATGGTATTTGAAACAGCTTAATTTGCCAATTTATAATAAATATACTCCAATTCCTTTCTCAAATGTTCTTCTCCCACTCTTAAATGATACAAGCTCATTTAACAACTGGTAGTCAAACATGTTCCAAACTGCAGAGGATTATTGTGAGGCAAAAATAATTCTGCCATTCTAAAAAAAGTGGCTGGCAATTAGTGATTTTAGTTGGCCTTTTCTCCACAGTGTTTAGCAGAATGTTATATTTAAGCCTTATTAAAATGTACAGAGATGCTAAAATCTTAAATATAGATTTCCTTGCTAATTCTCTGTCAAAGTCAAATAGATAAAACATAAATGTGGAAACAATCTTAGACAATAGAAATGGAATGACCATATTGGGTAAAAAATAAATCATTGTATTAATATACCAATATGGTCTGTATCACCATTTGATTTTCCAGAGGAGTGGCCTCTTGAACACTTAGCTTAAACTCTATTTTTACCTAAGAGTAGCTTGAAGCCTAACAGGGTCAAGAGAAAATGAAAATGAAGACTTTTAGAGTATATTTATATCTATTAAAGTTAAGCTCTTGGCTTTTTCCTCATCCGAATTTGAACTATCAGTTCCTCATGCATCTTTTTCACACAGTAGAAAATTCCCTGCTTTCTTTCAGAAATATTCTACCATAATTGATGGCTTGGAGAACACATGGAGGATCTAAATTATTACTGAGATTCTTTAAATTATATTCTCAACTCATTTGTCCATCAATCTCATCATTTATTTGCATAAAACTAGGCAAATTAAACTTATAAAGTTTAATTGTTTTTCCTTTTTCATCAAACTGAAATGGATAATCCAATTCTGATTTTGTTATTCAGTATTAACAAGATCTTGGTGTATCACCAAACATCATATTTTTTTACTATTTTTTATCAAAATAAAGGTGAGCTGGGCTATAGCTTTAGACACGACCAGGAAAAATTGTCTTCACAGGTCTTCTCTTTGGCAAGAGGAATCAGTGACAGCACAAAACCTCAGAGCAACTTCATGATCACCTTTCTGTGTGTTTCCAGGAGAAGAAAGTTTATATAGGTGAAGAAAAGCAAACTGCCAGCAATGACCCACAACCAGATTTCTTGGGGCTGTGCAGAGGAAGTAAAAGGCAGCTACACAAAAAAAAAAAAGAGGATTTAAATAGAATCACAGAATCATTTAGGTTGGAAAAGACCTTTCAGGATCATTGAGGTTAACCCAGCACAGCCAAGGCCACCCCTAAGCCACGTCCCCAAGTGCCACATCTACACATAAAAGCTCTTTCCATGGTGAAATTCCTTTAGATTTCACAACCTCTACAGACAGGGTGGAATAATTAAGCAAAGATTGGATCCAATTAAAGACCACTCTTTATTTTATTTTCTGGACAAGTTGAAAAGGACAACAAATACGTAGGCATCCTGCACCACTTTTTGCAGTACTGTATTTCAAGATCTGTATTATTTTCCAGCTCTGTCTCTGCAGGTTGCTAAAGCCAGTGCTCTTCTTTACCCCTCCTGCATCTCCTGCTCCAACTGTTGGGCTTCCCATTCCCTTCTCCCTTTATTGCCTCTCCCACCACTATGTCAAACTGAAACATAAATACTGAAATAGAGAAAATTACAGAGCAGAGAGAGAGTCTGTGTCTTTCAGTAGTGAAGCACAGATTGCCTTGTGAAATGGGTCATTTCCATGGCACACCAAAACAAGGATGCAATGCAATCTCTGGCAAAGCCTTAAAAAGAAACATTTTGATAAAGTTGCCATTTCCTCCCTTGACTTTGCCCAAACTGAACAACTGCAATAGCTACAGGGTCTCCCACTGACTGTATGGCAAACACAGAAAATTAGAAACACTCCAATTGTAAAGAGTGGAATAATAATATTCAAAATTAATGCAGTTAACTAGGTACTATGACTATCCAGCACAGGCATAATCCTTTGCCTTCTGTACATGCTGAGCTTAAAGGTTGGAATAATGCTGGTTTTGGTGAAAATTTCATCAAACAAAGACAATCTTTGTCTTTTAAATGAGAAGACAGGCTACATACACTACGAAATTAATGCAGAATGCTAGCCTGCAAGTCAGTGTGGTGAAAGCATTTGCAGAATAATATTTACTGTCTCTCCAAATTTTTACACTGTGCATAAAACTTTCCAACTATTATAAAGAATAACTCAGAGAAAGGTGACAGAACAAAGTTACTGGTATGTCTGTATTTCCTTTTGAGAATGTGTTCATGCTGTACATATTAATAAATATCAGTGAGATTAAATCAAAATAACATATATGGGCATTTGAG
This sequence comes from Parus major, assembly GCF_001522545.3. Lineage (NCBI taxonomy): Eukaryota > Metazoa > Chordata > Aves > Passeriformes > Paridae > Parus > Parus major. The sequence continues at coordinate 65,241,134 of NC_031771.1, forward strand.
CATGAATTTTCTGAGTCACTGGAGATTGTTACCACAGTTATTTATAGGAGCACTAAACAAATCTGTAATTATATTAAAATATAGGTGAAGCCTACACTAAAGCACATGAGATGTAATGAAGCTTAAAGAGAAAATACACCTATACTATTACAACGAACAGATAAAGACAAAAATTACCATTTCCCATAGAACAGGGAAAAATGCTTTTCAGTTCATTAAGGTGAATGGAGTGAAAAACAGGGTTTGCACACATTAGAAATTCTTCACAGCTTTAAAGATGTTAACAGCAGAAGGTGTATTTTGGATCACATTTTGTGGTGTTCAAGCCTAAAAAAACAGGTATGAAATTCTACCCAGTGTTTTGAACAAAGATTATAATCTCTCATACAGGAAGAGAGAAATATTTATGTGTACAATTGTTTCTACTTATTTACTAAGTATTTCAGACAAATTTACTTCAGAAACAACCAACAAATATATCTAAAGAAATGAATATTGGTTTTGACCCATCCTGTCCTGCAGAAGATGGAAAAACAACTTATTTTCAGTTATCTTGGCACTGTGGTTGCAATCCACACAGCTGTCCTGGGAAGAGCTCTGGCTGACACTTCCCAAAGCAGGAAAGACCCCTCGTTTCTCCCCAAGCCCAGGCTCCCAGTGGAACATGGGGGGTCTAACAGATAAAGTCTGCTCTGATTTGAGAACTGACCTTTCTCTAACAAGAGAACCACAGTTGCTGTTTTAAAAAAAAAGTTCTCCAGGTAAGAAAACTTCAGGGAGACATTACCCACAACAAGGACCTAATTAAACTGAATTGATTTCCTCCCAAATGTTTCTCGCTACTTATGGCTTAGGAACCTCACTGCACAGGAGACTAGACAAAAAGGAAGGAAAACCCAAAAAACTGTGTATTTGAATGGCAATTATTTTCTATCCCCCAGCTGGTTCTGGCAGTTATTTTAAAATGCCAGAGAATTCACTGCACTTTGATGAAGGCACTTGTTATTTCTTAGCTGTGAACGAGGCAATGCCAAGGAACAAAGTTCAAAAGATGGCATTCACAGAAGGCAATAATTAGACTCAACTACACTAAGATGCTGTTGCAACTGAAAGCTCTGTCTGGTAGTTGTAGGGTCAGAAATTTAATGTTGCACCATTTGGTGTAATGGCTCTGGTAACTGCTTGCTTGTTTTCACACCTACAGTGGAAAGTAATTAAAGTCAAATCCTTTTAGCTGTAATTAGATGGCAGGACTCATTTAAACTGAATGCAAGAAAAAGAAGAAAAGGATCAGAAAAATGAAGGAAGCATCAGGTTTTATAATTAGCAGGTCAATACCTTCTCTAGTCTGAATTTATTCAGAAAAGAAAATTATTTAGTGAATGTCTGAGAATTACATACCTCTAGATTTTATTTTTCCTTCAAAATATCAAAAATAATAAAGAAGGAAATGAATATGATTTATGTATTTTAATAGAGCTTTTATATTCTACTCTTGGGAAGTAACTGTATTAAAATAAAAATATAAAATGTTACATCTTCTTATTTAGTACCACTTAGTATTTGGTTCAGCCTGGAGAAGGTTTTGGGGTGACCTGGTTGGTGCCTTCCAGTACCTGAAGGGAGCCTGCAAGAAAGATGGAGAGAGACAATTTACAAGGGATGGAGGGACAGGACACAAGGAATGGCTTCCCAGTGCCAGAGGGCAGGGATAGATGGGATATTGGGAATAAATCCTTTCCTGGGAGGGTGGAGAAGCTGTGGCTGCCCCTGGATCCCTGGAAGTGTCCAAGGCCAGGTTGGATGAGGCTTGGAGCACCCTGGGATAGTGGGAGGTGTCCCTGTCACGGCAGGAGCTGGGACTGGATGGGATTTAAGGTCCCTTCCCCAACCCAAACCGGTCTGTGATTCTGTGATTTTGTGATTCTGTGATTCCACTCCTTCCCCTTGGGATAATGGTAAATGCTGCAGCACAAACAGGCTGTGAACCACAGACTCTTTTCTGCATTTGCAGGAATTTTCCTTTAACTATTGGATTTAATTTCACAAACTTCCTGGACCTCTGAAGAGGTGAAAGCTTGCTCTGAGATGAGAAAGGGAATCAGCATGATTTGACAAGCCATTTGATGTATTTGCCTGTAATAAGTCTGGCATTGCCACCTTCATGGGGACAGAAAGCTGACAGCCAGAGAAAGGACACAAAGAACAGAGTTCTGTGACTACAAGCAAATCTTTAATAAAAGGCACCACGGATTTTTATGAGAGGAGAAATTAGATATATTTCTATGCTTTTTTTAAAACTTTCCCATCTGAAAAACAAAGAACTTCTGATTGTGAGCTATACCTAGTGATCAACATAAAAACTTGTAATAGTTTGAGTATAAAGTAGTCAAAAAGACCTGTACATGAAAATGATTGGAGTATCTGATGCACAAATCAATAGTATTTATCTGTTGGAGGTGTTCTGACTTTAAAATCACATAAAATTGGAGAAAGAATCTTAGAGAACTAAGACTTTGGGGTCTTTGGAGAAAGAGTCTTAGATTCATTTTATCCTGGAAATGCCACTTCATAGAAACTTTCAAGTCTGTTTCTTATTTTTCCTTTTTATCTTTAATTTAAGTCATGAGTCTTATGGCTTCTTTGAGATTCTTGGCTTCACCATTTCAGGTAATTTCATTTTTTTACCCTCAGAAGTCCTCTCAGGAAGGCCTCATCTGGTTCATTGTGCAAACACTGAAGATGCCAGTGCAAAAATATAGAAATCCCTCTAAAACTCCACATATATCTCACTGTCTAACACTAAAGTATTTTATCCTGCTCGTAATCCTGGAACTATTGGGAAAACTATTAAGCAGTGAAGCATGTAAAGAAAAGTGAGCAACACAGCCATTAAAAAAAATCAGAATGTTTCTGGATGTAATTTATTTACACATTTTCTACTCCATTAATTTGAAATGAAAATGTATTTATCAAGTCACTGAAAATCTTCCCCCTTAAATATGCAAATATATCACCTGGAATTTCCCAATATTGAGTCACACAAGCTGTACATAAACATTAAAGCTCCAAAATACCATAAACTTGTTAGAGAGCAAGTTTTTCCTCAATGCACTATCAAAGTGAAAATTTATTAGTTACATATTCTTAATTATTTTCCATCTATTGAGAGTTAAAATTCTGTATATAAGCTTGGCTGAAGACAGGTGTTAATGCTGGGGAGAAATTCTTGAGTTACCAGAGGAAGCATTAGGTATTCTTAGGAATATAAACTTTGATCAATGTGGCAGTTCCTTAACTAGAAAAGCTTCTAGCTACATATTTAAGAGAGAGTCATTTATTTCATGTAAATGGCTTTTAACCAGGCTAGAATCTTAGCAGCATCTTCATATACTTGGGCAAAAAAAGTATAATAATCTGGGGAAAAAAAATAAAATAATTAAAATGCTGATAGTTTTCAACTATAAATAGCATTGATTTAACCTTTGGCAGTACCCAAGATGGACAAGGCCAATATTTTATACAAAAAGCACAAGTCCCTGTCTTGAAGTTTCCCAAAGAAAGCCACAGGATTCCTTAAGCCTGCTCATAGAACTCTGTCACTTCTGGTGTTATTCATCAGGATTAGTATTGGAAAACCAGATTATCACTCTTAGGAATCTTACATGAGTTAAATGACAGTTAGAAACAGCATTCAAAGCATAATGTGAGGCAAGAGAAACAGTTTCAAGAACTATTAATCAATACAAAGCAAATATTTAATAGTTAATAAATATTTAATCTTATGTTTTTAAAACACAGTTCCCTCCCTCAGATGTAGGCATCACTGTGTTACTGAGAAATGAGGAAATTACTAAGAAATTATTATCCAAACAAAAATGGCAATGGAGAACTCTATAAAAGACTGAGCCAAGCAGAATGGCAGTAGAAGACCACATGTAACACACCAGGGTTAATCCAGTCTCACAAAGAAATAACAATTTATACCTAGCTTGCAGCAGAAAAGTTTACAGAGAAATGGATTTAGAAAGAAACATTTGGGGAGATATGGGAGAAATCCCAGATTTATCAGACACAGACCAAGAAAACCTGGACTGAGCAGAGGGCTTTAACTGGATGTCCAAATGCCCTTCCAATCTCAACAATTCTGTGCTAGCAGTGAAGAAGGAAGAATTAATCCAACTCATGCTATAAAGTCAACTTTGATGATTTGGGGATTTTTTTTTGGAGCTGATGTGAAAACCACTGAGGTCCAAAACGAGCTCTTTGGAAACGAGAACACTGATAATCACATCCAGAATCCAAAATTGTCAAGAACTGGGTTTCAGGAGATAATTCCCACTTTTATGCTGCTGAGAGGTCTCTGTTGAGATCTCTTGGGCTTTCATGGTAGATTTCTTTCCAGTACATTAAAAGAAACCACCAGCACTGAATTTTCTCAAGTTCTTGGTTTGCAAAGCCAGGATTTGACCTGGTTTCACAACCCTGTGTTTTCCCTCTGCTCTTAGGTTTGTCTGGAGACAGGATTCAGAATAGACTGAGAAATTTAAAAGCAATCTTTTGTTCCCTCATGACATGACTGTCAGAGAAGTGCTCACATCAGTGTTTATCCTTGCAGTGACAAAATCCTGAAGAAAATTAAAATAAAATATTAGATGAGCTTGAGCTCTGGTTATCTATTTTGCTAAGACATTTAGTGAATCAATACAAAACCACCAAAACAAACCCCAGGAATTTATGTATTTCAGTAGACAGACAGAGGAAGAACAGCATTATTTGTAACTATTATTCCTCCTTATTCACTGAGTGGTTTCATCATTCATTAAAAATTATTCATATCCCTTGGCCTTTATTTGCTGCTTCGTGTTTCTAATGAATTTAATGTAGCAAGTGATGTAATCAGAGAAAAGTATGGTAAGAGCTCTTTCTGCCACTATAGGCACAATCATATTTAATTAAGAATTTATCATTAGCTGAAGGTATTAGTTAACTATTACAAGCCCACTATATTGTCTAGCTCTGAGAAGCAGTTTCCTCATTAACAAACAAGTGCTTGGATCTAATTGCTGCCTCTTTAATCAGCTCAGTGCATTAGTATCTCATTAACTGGGCCTCACAGAACAAAATTATTGCTTTGATACCACTGGAAAGGATTAACAAAACCATAATAAATTCTTGGAGGCTCTATCCAGCATCCACTCACAAAGGAGCAGGTATAAATACCCTTTAATTACTACCTGGAAACAGTGAGTGAGTGGAATTACATTCCAAGGAATGAAGCCTGGATAAAAGTTCCAATGTGGATCCAGTATTCCCCAGTGAATTGCACACTTCCCTCTGCAGACAGCTACTGAAACAGCTCAGGGATGGAAGGATAAAGTCCAGCACCTATTCATTTTGTTTTCTATTTCTTCAGACACTTTACATTCATATTTCATTTTGATCCCATATATCTAAGCTGACAGCACTCCCTTCTTCTCTTGGAATTACATTGTGGAATAAAATAAATGTAATAATGACCAATTTTGCTTGGTGTTTTTTTCCTGGGTAGGTTTTTGGATTTTGGTTTTGGTTTTTGTATTCTTTTTTCCCTTTAATATACAAGTGAATTTTACAAATTAATATTCTGGATCTTCTTGGTTTGTTCCCTTCATTTCATGAATATTTCTTCCATAATTTCATAGATCAGTAAGGGATTATCATGGATTCAGGAGATCTGTTTGGAATCATGTCTGTTTATCTATTTTTAAGTAGGCACTACTACCTTTTAAGCAGAGGGTCCCTAAAATGTTTATTTTTTTCATACCTAGAAAAAAAATGTTGCCTAATATTAAACAAGCAATGTGAGACATTCAGAAGATGTTTCCTTTCATATTAATCTGAATATCAGCAGGAAAATAAATTCCAACACTATCTGCACTCAATCCTTCAAGTGATTTTGACTTGGGGATTCAGTGAGTCAGAGTTTCCATCTTTATGTACAGAAATTTATTAGATGCTACAGCCTGGCAGGACAGAACAAGAGATGTAAAGTAATCTCATACTGCTTTCAGGACAATCTTCAGTAAATAAATTGTGCAAGATAATGCTGTGGGAAAAAAAAAAAAATCAAGCTGAAGGAATGTCTGCTATAAAAGTGATTTTGTCTGAATAACAATTCTTCAAAAATAAGTCTCTTTTTTAGAGATGAACTGATTTTTCACTGGAGAATAGGTCAGAAATAAAAGTGCAATAAAATATTATTTCAGTTTTTTCTAACACTCTGTAATGAGCAATTTGATCCATTATTTCCATCTTGAAAAAGGGAATCAGAGTAGTTAATATTTAAAAGAAATGTTTCTAAGTAGTTTCTTTTTAGACAATAAAATAGAGACAGGCTTGTTTTCCTTTCACCTCCAAGAGACAATCATTCCAATGTGAAGGAAAATCACTTCATATTTTTAAGAAAATCTGCCAAAAATGTAGAAATTTTAATTTCCTTTCAAAGATGATCTTTAGGTTCCAGTTTATGCTCATTTACTCACTGTCAAAAAGCTGGAATTCAAGTTATTTGTGAGACAAAAGAAAGAAGACAGCCCTCAGCAATTGTGAAATTTAAGAAAATGTCCAACAATAATACAGGATGTCAAAGGTCTGATCACAACAGCATTTCCCTTGATTACCAGTGATAAATGCACATTTTCAGGGCAGTGTGAGCACTCCTGCTCTGCAGATCCATCAGGATCAGGGTTGTGTGTACTGGGAATCAGGGATTCACAGACTGGTTTGGGATGGAAGGCACCTAAGGATGCCATTTTGGGTTTTGCCTTTTTTCCATTTCCATGGTCTCTGTATTCTCCACACACAGATTTGTAGCTCTGTTTTCATGACTGGTTTTTCCAGTAATTTTCCATGGCCTTTCCCTAGGCAAAAAGACAAAACAAATTCCAGATCTCCATGCCCTGGAGGGTACAAGCCCCTATCCTGTCTTGGTTCTACCTGAGAAGCAAGGTCAAGAACTCTTTGAGATACATCTTCACAAAGTACAGCTAAAACCAAAGGAGGGACTTCAGAGAAGAAGCTTGACCTGGGAAAAAATTTCATCACCACTTGTCCTCCTAACTGGTGCTTTTTTGTCAATTATGCTAATTTGCTAAACATAAAAACTGTATTCATCCCATATGGGTGGGCTTTTGTGGACATTCCCATAACCATCCCTGGAGGCCTCCAAATAAAGATCCATTTTTATATTACCTCCAATATTGATATAATCTCAAGTTTCATTTGTAGTTTGAAAAAGGCAACACTGGAATCTCATCCAGTGCCAACCCTGACATGGGCAAGGACACCTTCCACCATTCCCTGTCCAACTTCCAAGGATCCAGGGGCAGCCACAGCTTCTCTGGGTGAATTGCTCAGGAGAAATTATCATTTTAGAGCGTGTGAAACACAATTAACTTTAAACCACTCACAACAGGTGACATCTGCCCCGCTGAGCACAAGCACAATTTGATAGTGAGTTAAAGACAGCATTGTTCTCTCTCCCCACATCCAACCCTGCAGGATCCTCAGGAGCGTTTTGTCTTACAGCAATCATTGTAATTATCCACATTCAGTACCTGTAGATGGCTCAAGTGATGGCAAATTCCTTTCTTTTCCCCCTCTTTTTCTATTTTAAGAGGTGTATGCTGTGCCAGGGTGGTATCATTTTTTTATTCTGCTTACTTATTTTTATAAATAACTGGAAGTTTTCCACCTTTTAATACATAATTCATATTATAATAATTATGGTTAATTTATATATATATATATATATTATTTCTAAGAATGTGGCAGGAATTAAAACACAAGAAAATACCAAAACAATTTTTGGGACAGGCAAGCTGAATTAAAAAATCTCTCCAAAATAAATAAATAAATATATAAATAAATATTTTATGGCACAAGAAAGCAAATTTCCTTAAATACAAAACCTCCAGCACTTGAAAATCAGATCTAACTTTCCTTACCAATTTTGGAGATTTAGAAGCTTAGTCTCCAGGACAATTCCACTGCTGGACTTGATAAGAACAAGTTTCCCTTGTTCTTGAATTCAGCAGGTTAAGATTGAAAAAGAAGCTATTCTGTTCAACTTTTCATATAATTCAAAGATAAATAATACAAGAATCATTTTTAATTAATGTTTTAAAATTAAACTACAGGTGCTCCTCATTAAAAATATGGCAGTTTGTGTCTTCTACTAAAAAGAATAAAAATAAGACTTTGAAGTGCTGAATTATTGTTCTGATGTGGAGCAACAGTTTTCTGCTTTCTCCAGTGCTGCATAAAGCTTTGAATTTGCCTTTTCACCTGTCACACTCTGTTTGGTTTTTTTTCCTAAATCCTCTCTAATCTCCACTCCTTTGCTGTTTAGCAGTGCTTTTCCAGAAATGGATTTTTATTTTGTTATTTAATAACTATGGCAGAATTGACTTGTGTATATCTTAATATCATTGATCTCTGCCCATCTGAATATTAGCATTTAAAGCCATGATGCTGCTGTTTATTGATTTGCAGCATTCAGTGGATACTCTCACTAAATACAATTTACATGGCCCATCACATTTATAAAAATAAATACAGTGAAACCAACATTTTCTAGCTTGTTCTCTTAAATGTGCTATGTTCACACATTTACTTGGATTTATGGTTTTTTTTGTTAAGTGTTTCCCCTGAAAAATATGTGCAAATCAGCATAAAATAAATCATTTTTTATACTAGTAAATGACAAAAAAAACCCTCAGAAACTTTCTGTTGTTGTCTTCTAAACAAGATAAAATCAGCTGCAGTATCTACTGACAAACTTAAGGAATCTAAAAGGTTCAGAAAATAGCCTAAAAATGCCTAAACAATGTTTTGAGGACACAAAGAAATTAAGGCAGTGAGGAATTGGGAAAATCAAGGAAAACAGGCACTGAATTCCCTGCCCACTTTATGCTTAGAGTTGCTCTTTCAATATATAATATCAGCCTAATTTTTCTATAAGTGCTGCTGGTTACACTGACACAAAAAAAGAAGTGTGAAGAAACAGGACTTCTATTTAATTTTTTTTTCACACAAACATGCAAATGTTTGATTATTCATTTCTTTTATGTTTGCCTAGCAGTGGGAAATCCTTATCAGTAGAGAACAGTACCCAAATTACAGCGTGTGTTTGCCTCTTCCACAGTTCATTCTATGGCAGTGAGCTCCAAATCTTCCTGTCACTGACTGCAGAAGGCCAAGATTTCATCTACAAGCTCAGTTGTAATAAAGAATTGCAGGCTAAGATGGTCAGCATCACACAGGTCACTTTTGATAGATACATGAAAGAATTTATAAATTCAACATAAATATATCCACCCTCCTTGATATAGGAGTTGTAGAGAGCAACAAGGTCCCCCTGAGCCTCTTTTTCTCCAGGCTGAGCTCCTCAGCTGCACCTTACCAGACTTGTGCTCCAGACACCTTAAAATCATAATTAAACTGATAGGAGGGGAAAAACACAAAAATGAAACAAAGAAGACTTTAAATTGAAGAGACATTAAGCCATTGCTGCCTGACTGGTCAGGGAAAGTGATCAGATATTGGGATGTTGATAACAAATTGATGTTTTAGTTTTTATTGAGCAGTGTTTGCACTGAGTCAAGGCTGTTCCAGCCCCTCACACTGCCCTGCCAGAGCTGGCTGAGGGCACAAGAAGCTGGGAGGGGACCCAGCCAGGACACCCTGACCCCAAGTGTCTAAAGGGATATTCCAAACCCCAGGGCATCATGCTGAGCAGGAAAACCAGGGGAAGTCACCCAGGGTACTGTGATTGCTGCTTAGGGACTGGCTGGGCATCCATCAGCAGTGGTGAAACAGCCCATTGTGCATCACTGCTTTTGTACATTCTTCATTGTTAGTAGTAGTATATTCACATTAGCATTTTCCCTTCCATTTCTGTCCTGTTAAACTGATTTTATCTTAACCCAAGATTTTTAATATTTTTTTTCCTGATTCTGTCCCCCATTCCACTGGGGAGGAGTGAGCAAGCAGCTTTGGGGTGTTATATACCACATCTTATCCCTCTTGGGTTCTCTAATTCCCTTTGGAGAACTGAGGAAAGGCAGAAGCCTCCTCCAGCTTCTGGTACAAGCACCTCAGCATCACCTTGTACAGCAGAAGAGGACCAGAAAGACAGGAAATGGCTCAGAGGTCCCTTTTATCATTCTCTTGCTCTGCCAAATCACTGATTAGCTACTTTCAGACAATAACAGGAGATTTTGTTGCCAAGGTGACCTCATTTCTGAGAACCCAGATCTCTTCCCAGGTGATTGCATTTCCATGCTAGAGCCCTGAAGGAAAAAAAAAATATCCTCAGTGCTTGTATTTATTTTAATCTCTACACTCATCTCTAATTTTTAAAGGAGATATTAGTTAGACATAAAAAAAAAATAAAAAAATTTGAGTTAGTGGCTCATTAAAGAGATCTAAATGTCCCACTAAATTTATAATGGGCAGGAAGATATTTCCAAACTTGTGTGGCATAAAGACAAGACTGTGAGCAACAGATCAGTCATGTCCTGCTGAATGTCACTCACCAGCACTTCGGTGAAGGCAGAGAACAAAGGAACAATTCCTCTGACTTCCCCACATTTCAATTTATCTATTGAACAACATCATCATTATGCCTTCAACACTCACTTGAAGTGCTCAGCAGACTGGAACAATTAGTGTCTTAACACAGAGTGAGAGGCATGACATGCTGAGATCCACACAAGAAAACTTGATTTTCCACAAAGCCCAAGAAAAACAGAAGCAAACAGAGAATCTGAGATTTCTCCTATCACACTGAATATGGATTTAAAATGTTCTCTCACAATCTAGAGCATAATATTCATTTTATCTTTATGAGTATTTAAAACTCTGTGAAACAGCTGGTTCTTTAAATAACAATTAAGAACTCAACACATACAGAAAAAGAAAATAGAAGTCTAAAATTTGTTAACAAACAAGCAGATTGTGCTGGAAACTATCCCCAAACACACACACATTTTACTGGATTGAATTAGTCTCACTACAGCAGTGAAAGATACTTTCAAACCCCCCAAAACAGTCGTGTTCCTGGTTAGCAGAACTGCACACAGGGAGGCTGAGATTCAGATCCTCTCTGATTTTTCCCCCTCCTGGCCACACATTTCACTACTGAGAGGCAGAGGGGAGCAATTAAATTGCAATTCTACAGATCAGCCACATCCTCACCCTCTCAAAAAAGAAAAGTGAGCAGAACAATGAAGCATAATTCTATATCATAACATCCTCTGCATTTGGGAATGAAAACAGAATTTATGAAAGTTCTTATTTCTGAGCATTATTTGAAATGTTCTATAAACAACATGGCTCCATTTAAATCTTATCAGTGTGGATTGTCACACAGGACAGAAGCAGCACAACTGGATTATTTTCATTATACTGCATGTATTTTAAAATGTCTTAATTCATATAATCCTTCCATGAAACATGAGACCTCTCAGAATGTCCAGCACAGGAACAACTGCTAAAGAAGGTTTCAGGATATTTCTGTTCCTAAAAGAACTTTTACAATACTAATATTTAAATTATTTACTACTAAGAGTGTCTCCTTTATTAATTAAATGCATACTATTAGTAAAAAAGTCTATAAATACTAACACCACAATAGAAAGTCATATTACTGTGGTTTTCTCTATGAAAATAAAAATGGTGACAGTCTAATGACCTGTATGATTGCATAGGAAAATATAACTAAATAAGCTTCAGCAAAATATTTAAAATACTCAAATATGAATTGTTTACCAAAATGACACTCTTGCCAATGTAAGTATCACAGCCAGATATCCAGACTAGATGGGGCCCTTTAAAAGCCCACTAATTTTAAACTGCATTTCTGTTTTTGGGGGTTTTTTTGAATATTTTAAAGGCTTATATCACAAAAATGAATAGGTAAAGAAAAGCCTATTTCCTCGTAAATCACATTTTCATAGTTTGAACACAGTTTATGTGACACAAAATGTGTTTTAATTTGATTAACTGAAAACACAGCTCACAAGTGCTGATGCTGTGCCAGAATTCCAAGAAAAACAAGCAACAGAAACTTGAAGGTGAGTCCTTGACTCATAAATTAGCACAACCACAAATGCAAATCACTGTTTTACATATTTGCTCAACAAATACAGGCACTGAGAAATCTGCAGCATTCACTGGGAGTCTCCATTTATTCTCTAAACCAAAGAGGCCCCTCATTAGTCTTTTACTTCATGAAAGACTTGCAGAACATCATTTCAGGCAGAATATGCATAAATCAACCTTGCTATTGGAAATGAGAACTGGCAAAGAACTTCTCTGCAAGAATCCTGAAGTCATAATGACACAGGTAGCAGAAGTTAATAACATGTTACTTTCTTGGCTTGGAGCCTTCCAGCTTCAAATTTCGCTAATTTATTTGCAAACTGCAATCCTGTATTTGGGCAGGAACACACATCTATTGATCATTTAGAAGTAATTACAAATTGAGATAGTGAAGTGTGCTTGAGTCTCATTTACACATATTATTTTATTTCTTAGCATGCAAAACTAAAATTATTCTGAAAATAAGTTACTGAAGGAATGTAACTTAGGTTAAAAAAGCCACAAAAATCTAAAAAATAAAATCTAATTAAAAAATCTTTAGAAGCCTTATAAGCACTTTAAAAAAAATATTTATTATTGCATATTTCAACCATTTTTGTTCTTTTCCTCTGTAAATGTTTTAAAATAAAAAAAAAAAAAAAAAAATTCCCAAGAAGGTGATGAATGCAAGTGGAGGTGAATGTAAGACCATTAAGCTCCAAAGTAAATTTTACTCATGTTAACATTGAGTTAACATACCATAAATATTAATTCCCAATTTCTCAACAGTAGATTTTAATTACTGGTATCCCACAAAAAGATTCAAATAAATTTTTGAGGAGCAGAGAATTAAATGATGAGTTACCACATCTAATTCTGCCTAGGAATTCCTGGTTGGATTCAGCAGCTGAAGTCTCTGTGATAAAGCACATACAGTGATAATATGGGAAAAGAGAGAATAATTTAATTGGGTGAAGTAAATCATGATTTTCAAGTGAAGAAAAGAAGAAAGAGGATATTTTATTGATTTTTTTTCTTAATCATATGTATATTATCCTGAAATACACTTTGCTTGTAGAATTTAGGGCTCTCACAAAGAACCAATGCACATTTTTTCTTTACTGAATTTACTTCAGTAAGTTCTAAGTAACAGCCAGGGTAGTAAAGACCATTTTTAATTTTCCTAATTCCAGAAAAAAAGCAAGACAGACACTGTGGCCCTTCTCCATTATATTAAGAAGCAAAAATTACCCAACTTTTAGCTTAAGAATTTGCACAGGCATAAGGGGGCTGATTGGGAGTTATGCATCTCTTCACCCTATTATTCTACAAGAAATCATTATCTATTTTTAACTAACACTCTGTTTTTCTGTTTCTCCACCACCTGGCAGGAATATCAGTTTCCTCCCACTCTGCAAAATGCCAGGAATACAAACTTCTGTCTGCTGGAAATGGACAGGAGCTCAGGATGTCAAACAGGCTGGCACTGTACCCAAACTCTCTTAAATATCATAGAATCATAAAATAATTCAGTCTGGAAGGGACTTCAGAGGTCACCAAAGCCAACTGGCTGCTCCAAGCAGGGCCAGCTGGGAGGCCAAAACAGAGCTCAGAGCTTTATCCAGGCAGGTCCTGAGAAGCTCCACAGGTGGAGACTGAACTTGTTCCAACGTCTGACTCTGCTCTTGGAGAAAAACTGATAACCTCGCTAAATGCTGAATCCCTTCACTACAGGGAAGTTTCCCATATTTCCTTAGACTTCCCTGCTAGGAGTTCCCTGGAAGTTACAAGTGCTAGTTAGGAATTTAGGAAGGAAACCACCGACTGGAAGATGAACCCTTCCCACAGATGTAGAGATTTCCTTGGGGGCTTGTCCTGCATCCTCTTCCTGCACTTCACGAGTGAAGTTAAAGCCATTTTTATCTACAAAAGCTCCTTTTGTGAGGACAACAAAGCAGAAAATGTTTCTGGGCAACTAAACTCACACATGTCCTCCAGACAGCCTGATAAAACAGCAATAAAGATGAAAATCAGATCCTGAGTTCCCCTCCCCACAATGCTCTCCTTCCACAGGAAAGTATTTTATAAGAACTCACTGAAAATCACAGAATGCCAGAATTTGGGTTGGAAGGGACCTTAAGGATGATCCAGTGCCACCCCTGCCATGGAGAGGGACACCTTCAACTATCCCAGGTTGCTCCAAGCCTCATCAAACCTGACCTTGGGCACTTCCAGGGATCCAGGGGCAGCCACAGCTTCTCTGGGCACCCTGTGCCAGGGCCTCACCACTGTCACAAGAAAGAATTTCTTCTCTCCAGCCCTCCTGTGGCCCCCCTTTAGGTATTTTTTTTAACTTTTAAAAAGGACAGGAAGAAAGCATATTTTCCCAATAGACAAGACCCACTTCTGCACTTTTATTTATTTAACAAAATAAATATATCAATAGGAAGAAATACTAGTCCTACAAGCTAAAAAAAACTGAAAATATTTAGAACTCCCCCAAAACCAAAAAAATTAGGATACAAGGCAAATAACAGAGACCATCATAAAGCAAAACCAGATCAAGTTTGTAACTTTTTTCAACTATGTTTTTTACCATCCCTCTCAGAGAAATGGGATCACACACTTTAATATCATCAAGTGACAGGTGAAGGTTGCATTTCATATCCCAGTGTCAGGCTCCTTCTGCTCTCTTCCAGCTGAGGTCTTCATGCATTATGTTCCAGGTAAATCTTGTCAGCTATGTGTCAGGAAATTTGGAAAGGAGACAGGGAAATGAAAATGACTCCAGTAAGAGTAATACAGACATCAAGATCAAAATGAAAATGGTAAGAATTGTTCTGAATTCTTAATAACTTCTTCGAAAAGGTCATTTAGCAGCTCTGACTTTAGGTCCTTCTTCCACAAAGAAGAAATGAATGAAGTAAAAATAAAATTTTAGTAATTTTTCCAAAACTTACTCAATTAGCTAAAATACCATGAAAAATATCCTGTCCTGCCTCTCTTTTATTAAAAGTTTGCAGCTCACAGAAAGCTGGGGAAAAATGCTGAGAACCTAAACCAAAGAATTGGACAGGTAATCATCAATATATCTGGTGTGAGGTCCAATCCTTTAGTAACCCTGGAATAAATAAGTATTCCTTCTGCATTAGGCTATGTGGAATTTTTTCCCTTTGGATTCACAAAATCCAGTTATAACAATACTTAGCAAAATGTCATGAATCCAACAAGACATAAATAATACCCTTGCAAATGCCTTTGATATCAGCAAAACAATGAAAGCAAAATTTGCAACTCAAGTGATGATTTGCATGTCCAGGTTTAAATAATTAATTACTTTTACCTGGTATTCAGAAAAAAAGGTCAATAAGGAAGCCAAGGGTCCCTCCTCCCCATGGTGACCTGGAAGATCAGGCTGTTGGTCAAGGGTAAAAACTGTGTTTAAAGAAAAGCAATGAGGAAGATGAGAAAACACAGCAAATTTTATTTAAGAAAACCATTAAACCGAACAAGAAATATCTCCAGTTCTCAGATTGGTGATGGTTTGGTCACTCAGTGATTGAAATTAGCAGGATGAATTTCTTATCCAATGGAATTATTAAACATGTAGTAATTCAAAGCACAGAAAAATCCAGATAAACTGTGTCCAGATTTATACTTGCCCAGCAAAGGGTTGTTTTGTGTTTTGGGGGATTCTTTTTTTATGTCTTTCACCACAAATGTGAAGTTATTTAAGAAACTTTGTTAAATATTTTGCAGAATACAAATTTAACAATGGAGATGTACTTATTTTAAGAACATCTGGCTGTGAATCCAAAGTAATTAGGTTATCTGGTTGTTAGCTGATATACAAGAAGCACTGCTACAACAAATACCTACTTTTTATTTATATCTAGTTGTAACAGAACATTAGAAAACTAAAAAACAGGTTTGTATTCTATTCTTGGTGGACATCACTGCTTTATGACTGAAGATAGATTTAATTTCATTTCCATCAGCTGGTGTTGCACTTCAGTTATTACGGCTCCAGTGGGTGTAATGAAATGTCACTGCTCTGCAAGGCGAGAGTCAGGAACAACATTATAAAATCAATACCGTGGTCCAGCTATTTTGGCATTCCTAAGACTTATGGGTTACTTTAGAAAACTCTGTGTTAGGGTCTCTTTCCTTACATCCTCTAGTTTCCAATTTTCTAGGATATTGCAAAACTTCAACTGCTCAACACAAATTCTCCACATTTGGCTCTATGCAGTGCTAGCTCTTTCCAGAAACTCTGATAGCTATTGCCTTTTATAATAGGCAGGACCAAAGATGCAGAAAACATCAAGTTTAATTCAATTTAAGCCCTCTGCTATGTATTGTTGAAAGCTCCCTCACTTCCTTTCATCAGATTCTTCTTTGGGTTCAGTACTGCCAGTCAACCAGGGACTGAAGCAGTGCTTGAATGGTCCTGAAAATGATCCAGCCTGCACAAGGCTCCATCTGAAATCAAGTCATAATGTCTCCTGCAGCAAGCTCCCCGTGCTGAAAGCTGGAAATTTGGAATAGTTGAGCTCTGCTGATGATCAAGCAGTACAGTCAGGGACACAGTCATGGCTTGGAAAAGAGAATGCACGGCTCAGGCTTTGCAGCTGGGCAACGAAAAGGTTCCCATTTACACACAGACAGTGGAAATGTTTTGCTTCTTAAGCTCCAAAATGTGCAAACTGGCAGGTTCATCCCTGCCAAGGCAAAAATTATTCGGGATATGCCTGAAAAAAATATCAGCCTTAAAGTGAATAAGTATGATGTACATCATTGAAGTCACATATTCATTATTCAATGAGATTATGAATACTCCTTGAAGTACATGTACTTGCTATCTTTATTAATATAGATGTTAGAGCAACATATTTCACTGAAAAGTTGGGCAGAACTGGTTACTCTCTTCCAGACCTATCAGTTAACAAAGAAAACAGCCATGGTAAACTGACCTCAGGCTGGAAGAAAACAAACTAACGTGGCTGTACAGCCTGGAGAGGAGAAGGCTCCAGGGAGAACTGTCCAGCACCTTCCAGTGCCTGAAGGGGCTGCAGGAGAGCTGGAGAGGGACTTTGCACATGGGCCTGGAATGACAGGACAAAGGGAATGGCTTTAAAATGAGAGTGCAGGTTTAAATTAGATATTAGGAAGAAAATCTTGGTTGCAAGTGTGGTGAGGTCCTGGCAGAGATTGCCCAGAGAAGCTGTGGCTGCCCCTGGATCCCTGGAAGTGTCCAAGGCCAGGTTGGACAGGGCTATGAGCAAGTTGGGATAGTGGAAGGTGGAAGCCCATAGCTGAGGGTAGAATGGGATGGCCTTTAAGGTCCTTCCATCCCAAACCATTTGGATTTGATGGCCCATGAGTCTGTGACTCTGCATGTGCTCTGTGCTGGTGTCAGGGAGAGGGAGCTGCAGGGACATGGCACCACTCGTTACTGGAATGCTGCACACACAGACAAATCCAGCCCAAAGAGCTCCTGTCCACAGAGCTCAACCAGTCCCAGGTTATTACTCTCACTGTTTCTCTCTAAAGCACAGCCACCAATATTAACATTGTGCCTACTACATTTTAATGTCATAAAAAAAAATATTAAAAAAATTGGTGTGTCTCACTGTCAACTTGGGGGAAAAGGTAGAGGCCATATTTTGACATAATAGACATGAACTGCAGAGAAATCTCTTAATTGCTGTGCTTTCTTCCTCCTTGTTTTCTTAGATCCACCCTGTAATGAACATACAATTTTAATCAAAGCCCATTAAAGAAGTATTGCTCCTTTTCTCTCAGCAGCAGAATAAAAAATTACACCAGACAGTGAGAAGTTATTGCAATGACTGGAATGCTGAGGGTCTTCTAAATCTATTTTAGTATGTTTTGAGAAGATACTTCTTCTTTAAGCACAGTCAGTGAGGCTATAAAGCTGCACCTCACACCATCACTCTGCTGTGCCTCAGATCTGGGCACACAGCTCAGTACCCAGACACCTGTACTATCAGCTAAATGTTAATGTATTCTGTCAAAACCAGATTACCTTCCCCACTAAATTATTCAATGTCATTATCTGACTCGGCCATCTGCAATCCTAATGCCTTGTGTTCGAAAACTCGGAGCGCCTGCTGTATTATTTTTGTTTTACATTCCTACATAAATCCGTTAAACTCAATATGTTACAGCGAATCCACAAAATCAAAGGCAATCTGCTGGGCTGTAAAACACCAGTTACTGAAAATCAAAGGGTTTATTATAGTAACAATTCAAGGAGTCGCTGCGCAGTCTGGGTGGGCTGAAGGTCGAACCACACGCTAAGGAACGAGTTAGATAATCCATGCTGCACAACAAGGTGTGTGTTTGCTATACATAGCGTGGCCTTGAACCCATTTGTGTATTTCATATCTAATAAAAATCCAAACAGTTGGTCTGATTGGATTTTAAGTGATGCAAATTTGGAAATCAAATAGGCAGACTCCCTTTAGACTCGATCTATTTAAACCACAATTGTAAAGAACTGCAAATTACATTTACGATGCCATGGAATTCTCAATGGATTCGGTAAGAATTTCACCGTAGCAAAAGTATTAATCATTTTTAATTTGCTATTAACAAATCAAAATGTATAATGCTCTCTCGTTTTATTGCCATTTTGCTTACATGGCAGTACAAGTGTAACCACTCTTCAGTGAACGGAATGCTCTTTAGTTTTCATAGCCATTTAATTATATGCTTTGACAAAACCCAGTTATACTATTGTCATTCTGTTAGTCTGGCAACACTAAGTAAAGAGATAAAATACCACTTACATTTCCCAGACTACAGATTAAGGTGTGATTTGGAGACCAGATTCCCATTCTCAATTATAAAGCAGAAGTTTCATTGTCACAAATAAATTTTAAAAGCAATGATGGACTTGAATAACTTCCTCCCTGTCACTTAATACTCAGGGAGAGACTTCATTTGGCTTTGGGTAAAGCAGACAGAAGCTGAAAATGTGACATACAGACCCTCTACCCAATACATTGCTAAATGGGAATGCATAGAAATCAGGACAAAAGAGAAAAATCTTATTTTTCCCTGTTATTAGTGTCTCCACCAGAAAATGACCCACATCCTAATACTCGAGGCAAAAGATTTACGAGCATGGGCAAATCACAACAGTGTTAACATTTCTGTGCACTCTCACATCCAACATTAATTTACTCTGCTCACAATCTGACACTGTTTTTATTCCTCCTCTCTGGAGAGAGGGTATTTGGGCACTGATTCTGACCTGTCTTAGAGGAAAATCCTTTGACTGAAGTAAAGCTTTACTGCACATCTTACAATATTTTGTGACAAAGCAAAGTGCATTGGCAGCATCTTCATTTCTACCACACAGCGCAGCCACCCTGAAGGTGCTGCACAAACCTTTGTTATCAGGTTTGTTTAAAAAGCACACAGTGAGAGTACAGGATTTCAGGCCATCCCCAATCCAGATCTTCACAGCTGATTTTAGGCAGATTTTCCCCAGTAGGAATTCCCACTGCTTTAGGAGCCACTGGTGCTATTGAGAGGCAGCTATAGCAGGAAAATTGTAGCAGGTGGGAATAAAGTGATCATATCTCAATGTATTAGGCTTGATACATCTAAAATCATGCAGCACATTCTGTTTTGTCTCAGTACTTGAAAAGCAAATGCAGTAAATGTCTACAAAATGTGGTTCAAAAAGGTTTTACCAAAATACAGAAGTTTTCACAACCCTCCTTTAATAACAGGCTGCATTTCTACCCTTCCCAACTCATCCTGGACTAAGCATCTTGCAAAACACAGGAGAGGGAAAAAAAGAGTTAAAAATAAAAGGACAACTGGGTCAAAATGATGCAAAAATAGCTATTCCAGAGGCCTGTGTAAATCTCTTAAAATCTTAATGCACTACAGGCTGTTTAAGTAAGGATCTGGATTATTCACTTTTAAACAGTAAATATCACCTTTGGTTCAGGAACTCCCTGAACCATAAATTGCTGGAGGCTAAGATAATAAATTTTGCAAAGAGGAATCACAATCACAGCATGTTTGCCAGGTTCTTATATTCTTCTTGAGTCATCCCCCGTGACTATTATCAGAGATAGGCTACTAGGCCAGATAAAGCTTTATTCTGAGCCTTTTTATGCTCTTACTCCCCTAAATATAACCACCTTCTTTGAAGATAAGACCGATTCTCAGTGCTAAGAACCTATACACAATTATCTACCATCATTGAGACAAACTCCCAGAAGATATGAGCAAATCAACATGTGAAGTTATTTTATTCACTGTAACAGACAATCTGCTACATCCAAATCTCTCTGAAATGTGAGACTGCTGAAAGGATCGTGGCTATTCATTGGCACAATGTGCTTGAAACACACTTTCAAAACCATCTTGATGATGTTGCCCTTCACAAGCTGACATCCTTTAAATTCTCTTTTGGGTTGTCTGCAGAGTTTTTTTGTCATTTCCAAGATTCCCTTGTGTATGATCTAGTCATGGTAAGAGAAAATAATTCCAAAAAAATAATCCAGGACACTTAAAATTCAGTATATTTTGAAGGTAGCAATCTTGAGGATATCCATAAGGACCTGATTCCTCACTTACATGCCAGAGTGATATGAATCCAGCCTCAAATGAGCAACTGCTCCTTCACCCTAAGCACCTGAAGCATCATAAATTCATAAAGACAAGAAAAATTCTATATTAGAAAGAAAATAATAGAATCACAAAGTGGTTTGAGTTGGAAAGGACCTTAAAGCCAATCCAATTCCACCCCCTGCCATGGGCAGGGACACCTTTCACTAGCCCAGGTTGCTTCAAGCCCCATCCAACCTTACCCTGGACACTTCCAGAAATGGGGAATATCATTCTTGCACTATCACCTGTGCAAAATCATTGTGGTTTTGCATTTCATGTGCATTTTATACATGCTCAGAGATGAGGCAATAAGAATGATTTTAATTATCTACTAAAAACCAAATCCAGTAGTAGGCAAAGATTGGCACAATAGCTTCCTACCCACAAGAGTTTCTAGGGAGGTAATTTCTAACAGATACACTACAAATCAGAAAAAATATTAGAATATTATTGATATGAAACCCTAAGAAGCTGAGTCACCTCAGCCATTTATATTCTAAGGAAAAACAGTGTGTACAGAGTCCTAGAAGAAGGTGTTCTAGCTCCAGCCTGTAAGACACAAAGAAAAAGGCCAGAAAAGCAAAGCTATTTACCTAAAAATCTAAATCACCCTAATGCAGTTAGACTACTGTGGGCTTGGCCATCTGGTTTAGAGGCTCATTAGTAAAGAAATGACCCCTTCACATAAAACACAGTTGGGTCATTCCAAGCTAATGAGCCTTCAAGTTTTACTGTTTTGTACACACAAATGGATGTAAATCTGCTTGGGAAGTCTGGTCTTGCACACTCCAAATCAGGCACACCTTTCATTGATTCGCTCACTACTTTATTTAGTTACAATGAAAGGACAGAAATAAAGATAATTTCTTTAAAAGCCTTTGTGTTTCTGCTTCAACCTGTATTTCAGTAGTTAAATCCTAATATTAAATTGTTTGGGGTTGCTTGTTTTTTGTTTATTTAGTTTTGTTTTAATTTTGGTATTTTGGGGGTTTTTTTTGCTTGCTTTTGGTTCGTTTTTGGTTTGTCTTTTTTTTTCTTAAATTAGATTTCATAATTTTAATCAGAATTCACCCTGAGAAAATGTTAATAATTGAGCATTTGGAAGGGTTATGTGACAGCTCTCCAAGCAGAACACACCAGGAGGAACCAGACCCCAGAAAATACAGGACCTGAGTCTCACAACATTTACAGTGAAGTTTTAAATCTTGTGAGTTAACCTTAGTGCCTCTCCTGGGGATACTGAAATACTGAAATCAGGCCTTACATCCCCAGCTGAATCTCTTACAAGGATGTGTAAGGATGAACAACATTCACTGACATCCATGGGATTTGGTTCCATATCCTCATCCTATAAGCAGAAATCAAAAATACTGCATGAAGCACGAGGTTCTGTGCTCCCCTACCCAGTCAGAAGAATCAGACATAATTTTCTATTGAATGAGTGGATTTCTAACAGACATCAAAAGCAAAACATTTCTCCTCTCCCTTACTTTCTCTTTTTTTTTTCTGTTTTCCTTTTTTATTTTTTTTTAATTTATATAGGAATTTTTTAAAAAGTAAAGATTAATGTTTACTATTATGGGCTAATACAGTGTGCTAGCCATGACACTGACCCCTGTTCTGTCTTGGATAATAAATTATTCATGTTAAAGTTTGCCTTGCAAGGCCTTTAGTCATTAGACCTATTGTTCAGCTTTAGACAATTTAAAAAAGTGTTTAAAAATAATATAATGGAATAACAAATGAGTTCAAGTGCTTGAATTTTGTAATTGTTGAAAAATTCTAATAATCTGATTGCATCTCTGTGAAGGACAAAAAAACAAATTACAAGAAAAAAATTCATCCAATCAAAATAAAAATTCCAAAGCAAAATCATCATAAGGTACTTCACAGAGAAAAGAAATACACAAGAAAATGTTTTGGCCATTTGACATCACAGCAGCTTCTGTTCTGCTCTGTCAGGAACAAACCCCCCACAATCCAATAATCTTAGGAAATTCCCTGTGTGAATGGTCCCACAGCTTGGGAAAACTCAGCTTGGGCCTTTTTGTCTCTTTTCCCTCCAAAATTCTATAATAAAATGCAAGTAATGTGATTTTCTGCAGCTTCCTGGGTCTGAGGGGCTCCAGGTACAGGGTTATGTCTTTCTGTGATTGTCTCTTTCCAGCAAGAGCTCACCCAGGGCTTGGTGCAAGAGCTTAAGAGCACCAAAGGTTTAATGACATTAATAGTCTCAGGTTAATTCTACCTTATCTACTTACTCAGCTTAGCCTTAAAACCCAATTAAAATGTAATTCATCCCAGGATTCAAGGGCATCTCTGGCAATGCATTGACAGTCTCAGAGTACCCACATTATTACACACCATGTACTTTGGAGCACATCACAGCCAGCTCAGCCACTGGCCACACAGAGCTACACAACTGGATTTTAGGGATGTCAGTAAACAGAAATATAAACATTTTATTGCAACTTTGATGCATAATTACAGTTATGATTCATCTGTCTGTGTTGTCATTCTCCTTGTTTCCTTCTTGTTAAATAAATGCAAGAATTGGACAAGGCAGCAAAGATCTGACAAAGATATAAAAATCCTATATAATATAGGTTTTGTGAAAATGTGAGGTCAGTATGCTACCCTAAGCTTAAAAACATAATTTACTTTATAAAGCAGATAAGTTTAAAGATTTGGTACAGAATCAAGAATAGTTTGGGCTGGAAGGGATATTAATGATCATCAAGTTCCAACCCCTTCATATGGACAGACAAATTAATTGACAAATTATAGACAAAATAATTTCAGAAAATGCTTCATTTCTTTCTGTTGTAGCCAAAATATTCTAAACCAAAATATTGTGAACAGTTGCAATACCTGTTAAAAGGAAAGGTTCTGAAAAAGTTTCAAAATATTTTGAAGATTAAATCAATACTTCAAATTCAAAAAACAATCCCATCCAAAAATAAAATTGCTTATTCCTTCAGCTCAGTCATCCTAAAACAAAAGAAACAATCCTCCTACTCTTACTAAGAACATTTTCAGGGAACTGATTACTGCAGAGGCCATTTTTTGTCTTCCATTCCTCAAGTGAAAATATAAAATATAAAATACATAAATTACATAAAATACATAAAATACATAAAATA